>NW_011503439.1:0-10643 GCF_000495115.2 Populus euphratica
TGCTTTAAACAGTTTCCAAAGGGCCAACCACAACCCATACTCCCAAACATACAACCCTGGTTGGAGAAATCACCCAAATTTCAGTTGGAAGAGTGAGAACAACAATGCACAAACTTCACAACTACCGTTTCAAGCACACCATAATTTCCAAAATTCTCATGGATATGCACCACCTTATGTTCCACCTTTTAGAAGAAATCTTGAGGAAACATTGCATGCATTCATTGAAAAGCAAGAGACAATCAATACTCAACTTGCTCAAAACATGACAGATTTTAAAGATACTTACTCAGCTTGCTCAAAACATGACAGATTTTAAAGATACTCTTGCTAAATTAACATCTGCTCTCAGTTTCCAAGAGAAAGGTAAGTTTTGCAAAATTAACATCTCCTCAGTTTCCAAGAGAAAGGTAAGTTTCCATCTCAACTACAACAAAATCTCAAAGGGCAATACAATGCAAATGCAAGTAGTTCTGGACGCCAATACATGGATCAAGTCAAATCAGTCACTACTCTGCGCAGTGGTAAGGTTATTGAAAAACCCTCTCCTGAACCTTATGAGAAAGATGATGAGTCAATCTCTAAGGGTAAGGAAGGGGTTGAATCTGAAAATTGCAAAGAAACGACTGATTCACCACTAGCACTTCCATTTCCTCATGCCATGACCAAACAAAGGAAAGTCAATCACAACTCTGAAATTTTTGAAATTTTCAAACAGGTAAGGATCAATATACCTTTGCTGGATGCTATTAAACAGTTTCCTTCCTATGCTAAATTTTTGAAAGATCTATGCACTGTGAAGAGGAAACTGAATGTGAAAAAGAAAGCCTTTCTAGCCGAACAAGTAAGTGCTATTCTTCAAAACAATAATGCTTTGAAATATAAAGACCCTGGTTGTCCTACAATTTCTTGCTTTATTGGAGAGCATAAAATTGAAAGAGCCTTACTTGATCTTGGTGCTAGTGTGAATTTACTTCCATATTCAGTTTTTCAGAGTCTCAATCTAGGTGCGGTGCTAGTGTGAATTTACTTCTATATTCAGTTTTCAGAGTCTCAATCTAGGTGAGTTAAAACCAACTTCTATAATTCTTTTACTTGCCGATAGATCTATAAAAGTGCCTAGAGGAATAATTGAAGATGTGTTAGTACAAGTCGATAAATTCATTTATCTTGTGGATTTTATTGTCTTGGACACACAACCTGTTGAAGTATGTAATTCATTTTCTGTTATTTTAGGACGTCCATTTCTTGCAACTTCTAATGCATTGATTAATTGTAGGAATGGACTGATGAAGCTATCATTTGGAAACATGACATTGGAGATGAATATTTTCAACATTTGCAAGCAACCTGGAGATGATAATGATTTACAAGAAGTAGATCATATTGATGAATTAGTTTATGATCAACTTGAATATACTTTAAGTAAAAATTAATTGGATGAATCTAAAGATTTGCAAATGATTTATTCTAAGGAAGAAATCACGGATGAAAAATGCACAGAAAATGTTGATGCGAATCTTTTGTCAACAGTGACAACAGATTCGATATCTGACATCACATCAATCGATGACTACTTTCCTAACGAATCCTTACTTTCTCTTAGTCCAATGCCTTGGTATGATAAAAATATTAATTTTCTTGCTTTAGGAGATTTGCCAGCTGATTGGAGTACTTAAGACAAAGAAAAGTTTTTGAACGAAGTGAAGAATTTTTATTGTGATGACCCTAACTTATTCAAATATTGTCCTGATCAAATATTTCAAAGATTCATTCCCGACAATGAGGTAAGTAGTGTCATTAAACTTTGTCATTCTGAAGCATGTGGAAGTTATTTCTCGTAAAAAAAGACAGCTACAAAAATCTTTCAAAATGGATTTTATTGGCCCACCATGTTCAAGGACACGCATGCATTCCGCAAAACTTGTGAAAATTGTCAAAAAGTTGATACTGGTCAAAACATTTTGTTTTATAATTCTCAACTCTATGCATTCTCTAAAGAGCTAAGATTAAGATGGAGCAATCCTTATGAGGCATGCGATATTGAGAATTCAATGAATGACAATGATTTTAAGGAAAATGGACATCGTTTGAAAGCTTACTTTGATAATTTTCCTAGTGAAAATGAATCAGCTGGTTTGAATGATCTTGTAGATAAAGGTTGATTATTTTGTTTTTCTCACATTTTTATGTTTTTTTTTTTACTGATTTTTGCTAGTTTCTCTTACCCCGGTCAAATGGCGGACAATGGTACTCCGTGACTTAAGTCAGTTCTTTCAGTTTCCCACAATAACTGATATCTGTGTATATATTTGTGCAATTCTTTGAATCTCTCTTCCAATTCTCATTTGAAAATGGACACTAATCTTGAAAAATTGAAAAAGTATTTCCCCGTTTTGCCTCAGAATGCGATTACAGAAATTTATCGTGCTAGATGTACAAGATTGAGCTTGTTAATGAATCATGGAATTCCTGAAGATATTCGGTGGTTGATTGAAGCAAAGGTCCGATTATCAGGTGAGTCCTCTAACTTTTTCATTTCACACATGCCTGGGACAGGTAAAAGCACTTTTGCAAAGAAACGTCGTGCAAAACGACTAGAAGTCTGTCATCGATGTGCTAGATGGACTTGTAATACACAATGTCGTTCTTTAGGAATGGTATCTATAAACCGTGAAGATAAAATACAATTCATTAAGGATGGCCTGAGTAAGGAGTCTTTAGATAATCTTCTATGGACTCTTGAGACGCATCCTAGTGGAGATGTGCATCGTGTAATTCATGATTTATGGCCACTATTTCATAAAGAACATGATCGACTTAGTCTTGGGAATCTGACTAAAAAAGACCATGTTTGCCAGTTTTTAAGAAAACTGGATGGGAAGCCTATCCCCGACCCATAGAGGGTGTTTAAGCCGTTCTTGGACGTAAAACCAAGGGAAGATGTAAGCCACAATCACAACTGCGATTTGAATTTTCGTTTGTAAAAACTTGTGTCTTTTGGTTTTATTATTGTGTTTTGTTATTTCTTATTTTTGTTTTAGTGTGTTTCAGGTTTGTCGGTATTCGTTATTTCAGGTGATATCTTCTATACTCTATCTTTCTACCTTAAAACATTAAGGACAATGTCTCATTTTGGTTGGGGGGAGAGGGTAGTAGTTGATATAAAAAAAAAAAATTGTTTTTCATTTCATAAAGCATGTGCATAATTGTTGTTACTAGGATGGCAGAGTAAATGAGCTCTTTTGTTAAAGTGACTCTTGAGACGCATCTTAGTAACCATTCTTAACAAGGTCTATTATAATACTTCCTGAAATATTCAGGTTTACAAACTCTCGCATTGTTATCACTTAATTCTGCTCACATACTTATTTAACATGTATTCTTAAACCTTAATTTACACACACACACTTTAACATATGATTGTGGGTTGCATATTGGATTATTACATTATTTATGTTCTTTTGATAAAGGTAACAACTAAGGAAAAGGGATTGTATATAATTAAGAAAAAAAAACATGAAAAAGAAAAAAAAAGAAAAAGAAAAAATGATGATAATAAAAATGTAGATAAGTTTGGTTTCGTAGCCTCCCTAACCTAAGCAATTAAGCCCGAAGGGGTGTTTTAACACCTAATACCCTAAAGTCAACTGACTTGGGAGCTATTGGCCCAATGCTTGTTACATGGGTTGAGGAGAAAAGCTTAAGGGAATCAAACATTGCACTATCTACATATCAGTATCTGCGACCCGAGTTACTAAGCTCGTAGGGGTGTCTTAACACCTAATGCCCTAAGACCAACTGGTCTGGGAGTCATTAGCTGAAAGCTCGTTACATGGGTTAAAGATGCATGATGTTTTTAAAGTATATGTATATAGAGTTAAAAAAAAAAAGACAAAAAAGTATATGTATATAGAGTTAAAAAAGAAAAAAAAGAAAAAAAAAGAGACAAAAATAGTAATCCCAACCCAAGAAAGTTAACCTTAAACATTAGAACAAAAATTTTGTTTTCTTCCAAGAAAAGCCCCATAATTATTTGTTGATACATTGAGCACAAAAGAAAGGTTTATTAATATCTTGTTAAGTGGTATTGAGCAGATATATAAATTTAATGAGAGTTTGTTTATCTGGATAGATTAATGGAAGTTAAATGATGAATACCTTGCTTTGTGGATTAATGGAAGTTAAATGATGAATACCTTGCTTTGTGAAATTTGCAAATTGTTTTAACGCTTTAATTACTAGGGACTAGTAATAAGCTGGTTGAGGGGTGTGATTAGTACTTAAAAGTGCATTTTTATCATGGTTTTATATCATCATTTTGCACTTGAAGTATCAATAACTCCTTAACTAAAATATGTTTTATAATAATGTATCTAATAAGATAAGATACCTATAATTTGTGGTAAATGTCTATTTTTAATGCAGGTCTATCACATAAATGAAAGGATTGATTGATGACTTGAAGAACTTAAATTGCAAGGATAAAGAGATGGCCAAACTTAGAAAAGAGATGTCGGTGCAATCCAAACCGGAACACTGTTCGGTAATTGGGTCATATCTGGAGCTATATATCTCAGATTTAGGTCCAATTTATATGGATGGAAAGGTAAGACATAGGCCTACAACTTTCATATGGAGCCCAAGATCTAAAAAGGCCATTATCAAGTCCAAATTGTAGCAACAACAAAGAAGCCCGAATCTGTCTTCCAGCCCGAGCACTGTTCGGTATTTTGGCCATATCTGGAGTTCTAGAAGTCCAAATGAGCTGAAATTTTTACACAAGAAAGCTGTTGTTCGGTATTTTGGCCATATCTAGAGTTCTAGAAGTCCAAATGAGCTGAATGTTTTACACAAGAAAGCTGAGACAATTGCCTACAACTTTCATGTTTGCAACTGGCTCTAGTTTTGACGTTATCAATGACGTTTTGGGCAGACAAGAGAAGATAAGGATTGTCACCAAGTCAAAAGTTGGCCACCCACTTATCAATTAGTCATCAAATCAATAGTTCCCATTTTTGGCCTATAAAAGGAGGCATTTGCCATGCATTTAGGCATCTTGGTTTCCAGATCAAGATCATGCTCTTCCTTTCTCTCTTTGTATTTTTTATGCTTTGTTTTCATTAATATTAAGTTTATGCCTTTCATTTCCTTTCCTTTACTTAGTTAACTTTTATGTTCTTATTTTGTTTATCTATTTTGCTTTCTTTCATTATGTCTAGCTAAGTTAATTATGTCAAGGTGAAAAGGTTACTTGTTTTCCTTTCTTTCATTATGTCTAGCTAAGTTATTTATGTCAAGGTGAAAAGGTTACACTAATGGTGTAAGAATAAGTATAATGTAAACTTAATATGGAGTTTAATTTTTGATACTAACATGTTTTATATTTGTTATCTTGTTCACTCTTTAATACTTTTCTTGTTAAATGACTAATCTTGATTTATGTTGTATAACACTTGGTACAACAAATGCTTGGCACTTTCATAGCCCATAATATATGGTATAACCGCAAAATTTGTTGCGATGTCGCGGTCGCACAAATTAATTACCCTTACACTTAAATCACACAAGATAGTATAGAGCAAGCAAGGGATCGATCCCACGAGGAAGATTTAGTTTAGATTTTTATGCTATACGTTATGCAATTGGGGGGTTTTGATTTGTGATAATCTAAACTATGGAAGAAATTAAACTAGTGAACACAATCAATTAAAATTGAAATTTATCAAGAAAACAAACCTTGGTCACAAGCACACATCCACCTACAGAAATCAGAACCGATCCTTGAAACGAAACTCCAGTTTATATTCTGAATTTTTATCTTTTCTTAACTTTGGTTAATTAACGGATCCGCCGTATAACTAGCCCTAACCAACAAATAATCACAGTGTCCGCACTAATGATTTAATCTAATGGCAGCCTTAAGATCTAGATAAATTCATTAATCTTAACAACCAAGTTGTCTGCTTGTGTTGCTTTGATCGAATATTTTCCCTAAGTTTAATAACGTAGTTCCGCCACAATTATCAAGCTTAGTTGCTTCACAAGTTTATATACCCTAACTCCGGTTCTGATATCAAACTTAGCAATAGATTGTTCACAATAATAACTTAGAGTCCGCTCTAGCAATTATCAACAACAATCATAGAAAACATGCATAGGAAAACAATCATACTCATTCATAATACAAACTGAAAATAAATGAAGAATAAATCTCACAGTTCTTGAAATCTGAAAGTTTCCGCGTCCTTGCAACCAAGAAAAGAGCTTAGCCTTGCATATCTATTGAACAACTACTCCTAAAGATAAAAGAAAGCATTATTTCTAGTATGTAGAGAGGAGAGTTTGTGTTTCTTCACTTCTAGTTGCTACCACCTTTCTTTGATTCTATTGCACTCCCTCCTCTTCTTTCTTGGCTCTCTTGATGTCTATATATAGGCTTCAATGGCAGCTCCTCTTGCTTCTTTATCAACAATGGTGGCTACCAAACTTGCCAAACTTTGACATTAGTAGTCACCACAAACAACCCACCATTGTAGCCTCCTTCTTTGACAATGGTAGCATTCCAACTTGCAGCTGGTTTGTGGTTGGTGATTTGAGGTTGGTGGATTGAGGTTGGTGGCTACTTTTCTTGACCTTCTAGATTGATTTACTAGAGGGGCTAAATTGCTGAAATTATAACTTGGATGATCGTTTAGAAGCTTCGAAACATAATTTGGACTCATTTCTTCACGAAACCTGATTGCTGGCAGAATTCAGTTGTCATCTTTTAAAAATCATATCGCCCTCATCTGACATCGTTTTTGGCTGAAAATTGGAGCGTTTCTAGAACTGTGAGTCAGGAATCCAACAAAATTGAGTTTGCATCAATTGGACTTCTATAGCTCCAGATATGGAATTTTGAATGGACAAAGGTCAACAGTGGCAGAATACGAGATTTGACTTTGAAGGATGTGATTTCCATGATCTTCCTCTTTGTATTTTTCTTGCATTACATTTCCAGAAAGGTATGGATGTTAGCTTTTTAGAGCCACTGGAATCACTTCATTTTGATCTCTAGAACTCACACTCTGCACAAAACATCGACTGAACGTCAAATCTGCCAATTATCTCCAATTTACTCCTTTTTGCATTTTTCATCCAAAAGTGCCTTCAAAACATAAAACAAAGAATATCAAGGCATTTTACATATAAAACATGGACAAAACATTAGGTAAAAGTGGGTGAAACTATCGAATAATATGGTTACATCAATAACCGATACCTGAGCTATGAAAGGAACTTGATTTGTTGTTAACATAAGTTATAATCATGAATGCTTGACGAGATTTACAAGTATTAGCATTAATTGAATAAGATGACTAATGTAATCATGTTAACAATATATACTCTAATTGGAACCTCCTTTGTGTGTGGTTTCCAATTCAATAATAAGAGTTTACACTATACTTGTTTGATATACCATTAGTGGAACCTCTAACCTTGACATTTGTTATTATTATTGTTTAATCCTTACATTAATTTTCCATCTCCAAGTTCTCATCATCTTCTTCTTCTTCTCTTTCTTTATTATTATTATTATTATTATTATTATTATTATTATTATTATTATTACTACTACTACTACTACTATTACTACTACTACTACTACTACTAGTATTATTATTATTATTATTATTAGTATTATTATTATTGTTATTGTTATTGTTGTTGTATTATTGTTATTTATAATTTGTACAAATAACCTCCCTGTGGTTCGACCCCGGTCTTGCCGGGTTATTTATTACTTCGACACTCCTGCACTTGGGAGAAGACATCAATCTTTTAGTCGTGTCAAGTTTTGGGAGAAGACATATAACCATGCTTGTTAAAAAAAAAAAAATACTTGCATTGGTATGTGATCTTTTAGTCGTGTCAATCATCATTATCTTTTTGGGTTCATTATTGTGTTGAACATTGCATGCTTTAATTTGGGATAGATAATATCTTATAAAGCAAGATATAGCATACTTTTTTTTTAGATTACTGAAGTACATCTTTCCTTGTAAAAGTTGTGTGAGTTGTGTGAATATGCATGAAAGATGAGTATGATGCTTTACTTGTGATTATCCCTTTTGATCTAGTCCTAAAAAAGGTTTAAGTAAATACAGTAATAATCATTACATAAATAAATAAATAAATAAATGTGTACAAAGTTCTATCTACTCCAATGTTTTGAGTTGCTCAGTAACTAGGGGTATTCATCACAAATGTTTATCTTTACGTCAAACGACAGCTTGAAATATGAGTATGCAAAACACTTTAAGTTTATGACTTTGTGAGTAACCGGGTGCATTCATCACAAATGTTTGTATTCGCGTCAAAAGGGAAGTGACAACTTAAAGACAAAGAATAAATCATATCTTCAAAAATATATATATATATTTCTCTAGTTTGTTACCTTGTTTGTGTTGGTGAGAAGGGAAGATTAGAAGTTGAGTTTTCATATGAATCAATTATATTGGTTGCACGATAAATATGACTGAATTTGGAAATTTTGTATGGATGTTTGATTTAGAGAATGTGAGTATACTTATTTTTCTTTATTTGCTATTGTGTACACTAAGTTAAAGATACCAATGTTTGCATGATAGGTCCTTCAAGTGTGATGAATCGAGCCTAATTATGGTTGTTATTATTATTATTATTATTATTATTTTAAAGGTTTTATGTTTTGTTTTGCTTGAGGACTAGCAAAATCTAAGTTGGGGGGTGTGATTGTGCATCAAAAGTGTCATTAAGTCTCTTGTTTTACATATGTATTTATTGTTTTTATTTGGTTGTTTTTATAATAATTGATGTGTTTTTTAGTAATGAAGTTTGTTTTAATGTTTCGATAGGTTTTTGGAGCTTAAATGAATTAATTCAGAAAATTCAACGTCGAAATTCAGAACAAAGAATTGAAGAGACATTTAGTTGAAGATTGAAGCAAATCTTGGTTCAAATAAGTGCTCCAAATTTGTCCCAAAAATCAATTTTATTTCAATTCTATTCCAATTCTAGAAAAGAATATCTTTTTATGACTCTTGAGACGCATCTTAGTAACCATTCTTAATAAGGTCTGTCATAATACTTCTTGAAATATTCAGGTTTACAAACTCTCGCATTGTTATCACTTAATTCTACTCATATACTCATTTAACATGTATTCTTAAACCTTAATTTACACACACACACTTTAACATATAATTGTGGGTTGCACATTGGATTATTACATTATTTATGTTTTTTTGTTAAAGGTAACAACTAAGGGATAATATATAATTTTATAAAAAAAAGAGCAAAAAAAAAATAATGATAATAAAAATGTAGATAAGATTGGTTTCGTAGCCTCTCTAACCTAAGTAATTAAGTCCGAAGGGGTGTTTTAACACCTAATACCCTAAAGTCAACTGACTTGGGAGCTATTGGCCCAACGTTTGTTACATGGGTTGAGGAGAAAAGCTTAAGGGAATCAAACATTGCACTATCTATGTATCAGTATTTGCAACCTGAGTTACTAAGCTTGTAG
Source organism: Populus euphratica (assembly GCF_000495115.2). Lineage (NCBI taxonomy): Eukaryota > Viridiplantae > Streptophyta > Magnoliopsida > Malpighiales > Salicaceae > Populus > Populus euphratica. The sequence goes on from NW_011503439.1 coordinate 9,551, forward strand.
GGGTGTCTCAACACCTAATACCCTAAGACCAACTGGTCTGGCAGTCCTTAGCTAAAAGCTTGTTATATGGGTTAAAGACGCATGGTGTTTTAAGTTATATGTATATATATTAAAAAAAGAAAAAAAATAATCCCAACGCAAGGAAGTTAACCTTAAATATTAGAACAAAAATTTTGTTTTCTTCCAAGTAAAGCCCTATAATTATGTGTTGATATATTGAGCACAAAAAAAAGGTTTATTAATATCTTGTTAAGATGTATTGAGTAGATATATAAATTTAATAAGAGTTTGTTTATCTGAACAAATTAATGGAAGTTGAATGATGAATACCTTGCTTTGTGGAATTTGAAAGTATTTTTCTGTTTTAACGCTTTGATTACTACGGACTAGTAATAAGCTGCTTTGGGGGTGTGATTAGTACTTAAAAGTGCATTTTTATCAAGGTTTTATGTCATCATTTTTGCACTTGAAGTATCAATAACTCCTTAACTAATACATGTTTTATAATAATATATCTAATAATATAAGATACCTTTAATTTATGGTAAATGATTGTGCATCAAAAGTGTCATTAAGTCTCTTGTTTTACATATGTATTTATTGTTTTTATTTGGTTGTTTTTATAATAATTGATGTGTTTTTTAGTAATGAAGTTTGTTTTAATGTTTCGATAGGTTTTTGGAGCTTAAATGAATTAATTCAGAAAATTCAACGTCGAAATTCAGAACAAAGAATTGAAGAGACATTTAGTTGAAGATTGAAGCAAATCTTGGTTCAAATAAGTGCTCCAAATTTGTCCCAAAAATCAATTCTATTCCAATTCTAGAAAAGAATATCATATGATTTATTTCAACCCCAAACTTGCCTTATGTTGTGTGCAAACTTCAACCATTAAACACTCAAGGTTTCAATGTCAATCTTAGCCCAAATAATAAGTACATTTGTATACTTATTTTATGCTCAAATTCAGCCCAAAATCAGCCCTAAATCAACCCCAAATCAACCTTCAAATCAACTCAAACACAATCCATGATCTTACATGTCCACACAACAAATAACAATTGATTTATTTTGGGAATACATTGATCCAAGA
>NW_011503373.1:0-11149 GCF_000495115.2 Populus euphratica
AGTACTTAACATCGCCGCCTAGCTACTGCTTTTCTTTATTGCACACACGTCAGATAACGGGCATCATTCTACTTGTAAAGTAAAGCCAGGGTTCAACGAGGTGGATCGAATGATCTTTGGGCATGAAGAACGGCCAAATTATCTACTAATGGAACATGCCCTTTCTGCGAAGGCTTTCCTCTTCAAGGCTTCTCGAACAAGATCATCTCGGACATCCTCCAATTTAATTTATTTCGAAAGGTTTCTTGAATAACATAATTGAATATAATCATGTGATTTGGTATTTTATCTAAAATATAAAAAAAGCAATACATTACCAGTTGGATACCAGGAATTATATTTAATTTTACATATGATTTGATTATTTTTATAATTATAATTATTAGTCAGAGAACCAGAACCTCATAGAGAAGCATGAAAATAAATGAAGTAGTTAATCATCTAGGTGGTGGCCAAGTGGTAAAGACTTGAAATTAAGAGGTTTGCTCCTTCTGTGATCTCAGGTTCGAGTCCTTGATTGCTCATATGATGACAACTGGAGACTTACATGGTCGTTAACTTCAGGGCCCGTGAAATTAGTCGTGGTGCACACAAGCTGGCCCGGCCATCCACGTTAATCTAAAAAAACAAATGAAGTAGTTTATAAAAAAAGAAAAGAGAGAACGAATAAAGCGGTGCCCATTTTGATTCAAAGAAGCTTTGATTTCCTCAGCTATTTAATTCAATGGCTGTCGAAACTAGACGAGAAGCGCTGGCATGCACGTAGATATGTTCATGCGGGGGTGCGCGGCACATCTACGATTAAAGTTTTATTTCTTTTTATAAATAAAAAAAATTATCCCACGACAACCAATCACGGCATTGTTTACTGGGGGGGAAGGTTCTTAAGCGTCCTCTGGACATCTTGATCAGCCAGGCATGGTCAAGTAGCCACGTTCAATTTATAAAAATAAAATAAAATAAAAATCAGTGAAAGATTAAGGAATAAATAGAAGACATGACCTCGTGCCCTCGAGTGGATCTCCTGGGTTAATCACAGGGATGAGATCTTGCATATTTCAAGTAGTTTATTAAAATGATTCATAACTTAGTTCCTAGAGTTTATTAAAACTGATTAATGGTGCCTGATTTATCATAAACATTGATTAGTTCCTTAACCACCATTGATTAGCCTCAATCTAATCGTTTTTAATTCCAAAAAGCCTTTCTTCCTAATCCAATTTCTCATAGTTCCTGCTTCTCTTCACTTTATTCTGTATTAAAAAAAAAAAAAAAAAGGAATTGATGGATGGCATATTAAAAAAAAAAAAAAAGGAATTGATGGATGGGTGAGGCTATAAATACATCGAAAAACTCTAGAGTTAAATATAGGATTTCTAAGTCATGAGATTAATTAATTAGTTTATGTTAAACTACATCAACCACGGTATCGACTTTTTTTAATTAACATTTTTTTATGATTAATATACCAAGGTGCCGTCCTTTATATAAGGATATGAAAGGTGGCTACCCAATATAAAATAGTTTTTGGCGTTCACATTTATTTTTTACAACTTGTTTTTTAATATTTTTAAATAAATAATAAAATCCAAACGTATATAGAATCTCTAGCAGTAAAAACATCAAAAAATGACAACGAGAGAGATAAAATAGCAAACCTTCATCGATCTCTCTTTCTTTAACTCTCAATAACCTTCATCATCTCATCTGAATATTAATATTATATTAAAAAAAAGATTGGATTAATATTTTTCTTTGTTGAGGTAGTTTATGTTTAAAAATATCACGTCAATGGTCTTCTTGTAATTATTAAATAATTTGAAGTACAAAATAAAGTTAGGTAAAACCGCATTGTTTCAGGTTCTTAACTATTTAGTATTATGATAGCTTTTTCTAAAAAAAAAACTATTTGATTACTTGAGTTTTTTTTAGTGAATTTTACGTATAATTATATTTAAAATTTTAGTTTGATAAAAGTTAAAATAACTTATTTTTTATTAATGAAAACTTATTTTTTATTTATATTTCATGTAAAAATTCATTCCACAGTAATTTTAATAAAATACATATTTTTTTAAACCTCAACTATATTTTTTAAAAAAAAAATTAACTGCAATAGAAAAACCACTATAACGTGAAACAAACTTATCAGTTCAGGACCTAATTTGCCAAGAAATTAATAATGTAAAGGTGAAACAGTCAAAATTAATAATTTAAGACTATATTCTGTCACAACCACAATAATTCAAGAGTGAAATATGACACTGTTTTTTCTTTTTTTTACCTGAAAAAGAAAAGGCAAAAGCCACGGTTTTTTTTTGGGGGGGGGTCTACGTGTCGATTGTCTACGACTCCATGAAAATAACAAGATATGAATCCGCCGGGGTGGTGTTATACTGTAAATTAAAATTTTTAACATAATAACACTATTTAAATATATTTCATCTTGTAATATTTTTAAAATACGATACTTACTAAATATTATATTTTCTAAATATTACAAGAAAGTTATCAATTTTAAAATAATTGTTAATAAGTTATTTAGTTGGAAGCAATGGTATAATCAATTGATTTTTTATATAAAAATTATAATTTTATTAAATTTTTTAAATGTTATATATATATGTCGTGCGCACAATTTATAGATTCAAAACTAAATTTTAATTAAAAATCTTAAAAAAATATTATTTATATAGTAATTTTCATGAATAATTTTGAAAAATCAAATATATATCTATTATAACTAAATAAAAATTTTTTCAAAACAAATCATGTGGATAGTATATTAAATATAATTTTTATGAATCAATAGAACAAATTTAGATTTACGAGAAGATATAGCTACACCAAACCATAATAATAATTCAAAAAAACCATAAATTTTAATTTTATAGTTAAATTTTATTTAATTTTTTTAGGAATTTCTGAACGTTATTTTGTTTAGAGTAGTTAGAAAATTGTTATATTGATTTTTAGATTTTTAAATTTTAAAAATTTTGCCTTTAATTTTTATTTTGTAATTTTCTTTACAATTGGATGGCCTGTTATGCCTGAATTTAAATAAATATATCGATTATTAACCTTATTTCAATTAAAATTTTCTAACGATTCCAACAAGAACTTCCAAAAATATGATGCTTCACTGGAATTCTTTTATTTCCGTGTCATTTCATAATTTACTTGTATTTTACATGCTAATTACCTAATTTATCGAATAAAAGAAAGAAAATGAAAACTATTGCTGTATTTATTCACTCAAAACCTTATTGAAGTGTAATAAAGCAAGCTCCTTTCTTTCTTTTCTTCACATCACTCTCACTCCCTGCTTCTCTCATCAATCATAAACAGCAAATCAGCATTAATAATAGTAAAGTTCTCTTCTCACTTCTCAGGCAGCTTTTTATCGGAGGTCCCTTCTTCCGTTTCTTTCTCATCTGAAGGGTAAGTAGTGCTTGTTTATTCGTTCTTTCAAGTTTCATTGGAGAAAAAAAAAACGAAGAAAATCTGTAGCATTATTTCCTTTGTTATGTTATTGGAATTCCACAGTTATAGGCTTATTGCTAAGAGACAAAGGGTTTTCATGTTTGCTGTGATAGCATATTTTTGTACATTCATGAGTCTTCCTTTTATATGTAAATGGAAACTCAAAGCTTGTGGCTTTAAGTTCACTAAAGGGCTTAAAGACGAGAAATATGTGGCGGGACTTCTAAAAATGAAGAAACACATTTTTTCCCAATACTTAAAGTGGTCTTTTAACTGAAAGAAAGAAGAAAAGAAAAGAAAAGGTTCCTTCTTTTTTTTTTTTTTTGACAGATGGGATTCCTTTTCTTTTGCTTCTACCATTCTTATTTGTTGGTTATAGCAATAGTAGTACATTCCACTTACTTACAAGATACAAAGTTAAGTCTTCTTATTTTTTTTTTGGTTTTTATTATATGGTCTATAAATAATGGGTTAAAAGTGGTAAAATAGTGGATGCGTTGGGGGTTGGGGGAGGTAAGATTCTTTTGAACACATTAGGTGAGTAGGGTCTCGTCCAGGGGCCTACTTACTGTGATTAGCCCGAGCAACTTCAATGTGAATTATTGCTTACTTTTTGTTGATGGTAAAAAGATGAAACTAGCTCCATTTTAATACAAGTTAGATATACTGAGACAATTGAGATATAAAGAGAGAAAGAGGGAGAGGAGAGAGCATTTATTAGGTGTGCTGGGTGGAGACAGTTCGTTAGGTAACACACTGAGAAGTCATGGTTGTGTCTAGGAGAGGTAAATATGCACAAAAGTAGAGAAATTTGATTGATTTTTGTAGTTACTGTGCTTGAAATCTGTGAATTGATTGGTGGATGTTTGTGTTTGGAGATTGATTGATTTCTGCAAGAAACTTTACTGGGTTATAAAGAGACCTTTGTTTAGTAGATGCTTCTTTTACTTGGTTTAGTTTAGGTTTGCCTGGTATTTTGTCTGAGTTCTCTGAGCTGGGGAGTTCAGGGATTTCGGAGGCATCAAGAGGAATTACTTTGTAAGATTGGGAAACAAGCAGATCGGATTTTGTTCTCTTAAAGCGAATAAGATTCGCTCTGATAATTCAGAAAAACAGAGGTGGCTGGCACTTAGAATCATCAAGATTTGAAGGTGAACTGGGTTCTTCAGTTTTTCAGGGGGATATGCTGTTTATAACCTATTTCTAATCCTGTCCAGTATTAGTATTTTTTAAGTTTTGCATGTTTAAAGTTTCAATTTGATCCTTGATGTCATAATGATTGCAGGATTTGGTGTCCCATTGCTTGTTGATTTCATGAAGAAATATTCTTTGTGAAGTGATTCTGTAAGTTCTGACTCACTGATGGAGTGGAATGGCAAACCCCACTTACAGTGGGACTGGGAGAGCCTGATAATGTTCAATGGAATAACAACTGAAAATTCTAAGCAGTTAAGCCCAACAGATTTGGAAACTGATGGAGAAAAAGGAACTGACTCTGGGTTTTTCTATTCATCTGGGAGTGCAAGCAGAAGCGGTGGTTCCAGCTCTGATTTGGAACTTGCGTCTTTCTCAAAGTGCTCGAAGTCAGCTTCCATCAATTCCTCATCAGCCGGGGAAGTTAAAACATCTAAATTCACTTTGGAGGCCTCTAAAGCAAATCCATCTGATTACAATAAGAAAGAAATTGGAAAGGCTAAGACAGCTAGTATGTCTTCCACAATTGAGGCTTCAGGTGGTTCAGGTGACCAGCTGCTTGGTTTGAAGCTTGGTAAACGAATATACTTTGAAGATGCTGGCAACAATGTTCAGTCTTCATCATTTTCTACAGTTCCTGTGCCGTCTTTTACTTCGGCAAAGAAATTGAAGTCCGCTATTCAGAGTCATCGTGCTCCATGCTGTCAAGTGGAAGGCTGTAACCTTGACCTCTCATTAGCTAAAGATTATCATCGCAAACATAGAGTTTGTGAAAGCCATTCAAAGTGCTCAAAGGTCATTGTAGCTGGTTTGGAACGCAGGTTTTGCCAGCAGTGTAGCAGGTAAAGCTTCTAATGAAATGAATGGTTGTGTGTTGGAAGACAATAATGCCTGAGAATGGGTCATTTTCTACATGCTCTTTTGCTAATTGTTGTTATCTAGTGTGGTGTGTTGATTATGTCAATTCTCGTCAATTAGTAATTATAGTAATGATTATTCCTAGCTTTTATGATTGCATTGACAATTTGGGTTTTGGATGTCAAAGGTTCCATGGTCTGTCAGAGTTCGATGAAAAGAAGAAAAGCTGTCGCAGGCGACTTTCTGATCACAATGCAAGACGCCGCAAACAACCAGGATCAGTCCATTTAAATTCAAGAGTGTCCTCATCATTATATGGTACTGGTCTCAAACTGAGACTTTGATTATTCTCTTGAAGCTGATTTGTAGAATATGCTATTGTCATTGATCTGTTTTTGTAGTTGTTTCTCGATCTTCCCATATGCTATGAATTGAAGCTATATGGATGATGCTATTCGGTTTCCTTTGTTTTAATGAGGCTAAACCAAAAGGAGGAAAGAAACCTCCTTGGCTAGTTTTATATGGACTTGATGTCTCAACTTTCTCTAATTGAGCAACAAAATAAAAAAAGATTTTTCTTTGATTGTGAATGACACTTGCAAGTTAATGTCCTGATTATTTGCAACAAATTTGTATCTGTTTGTAGATGAGAGGCACATAAAAATGAAAAAACTCATCGTTTTTGAAATCACTTACAAATAAGCATAATGTGGTATTATAGTTTCAAAGGTTTCTTCCAGCATGTCCGAACTGCTATTATCATTGAAACATTCAGTTTGAGTTATGGGTATAACTTTATCTTCTTATTTCTGATTCTGTGACGCACTGCATGTGATGGAGTCCTTGTGTTCATTGATTGTTTAAATTTTATTTATCAATCCCCAAAAGTTCTTTCCTTTAATGAACTCTTGGTTAGCTTTATTTAACAAAGTAAACCTGAGGTAGTACCATGTCTCACCTGTCCCCTTTGCGCGCTGGACTACAATCTGGTTTACTGATATTGTTTCAACTCAGGATACACTAGTTCATGCAACTAAGTTGGTATTGATAATAACCATTCATGCAACTTAATATTATCTTTGTTTACTATGCAGATGAAAGGCAACCGATGAGTCTTGCTTGGGACAGGGCACCACTTGTTCATGCCAGGCCTCATGCAAATTTGACGTGGGAAGGCACATACATCTCCAAGTTCACAATAACAAAAGATTATATAGCAAAGCCTGCAGAAATAGGTGGTAATGATGGGCAGTTTCACTTGCCTGGCTTTGATCTGACAAATGGCATTGATATTCAGCACCATCATAAGTCTAATAGCTCCTTACCATCTAAAGGCAAGGGCACTGCAGCTGAGATTCTCAACCAAGGTTTGTTTTGTTTTCATTTTGAGAAACAAGGCTTACAATTATTGCATTAAGTTTCTTAATTTTGATGATATGGTTAGCAGTATATAAAATCTTTACTAGAATTTCTTAGCAAGGTTTCCTTGATATGTCTAACTAGTAACAATATACTCTGGTGACCAACAATAATAATAAAGGTAATATTTAACCAAAGATCTGAAAAGAGTTTATTTTACATGAAAATGACGCAAATGAGTAAAAATCATTACAGGATAGCTTTGTGAGATTCTCCAGGTGCGTCCATTTAAATTGTTATTAATGGTGGATAATTTGAAACCTTACTGTTGTCTTCATGAAATTCCCAAGGTCCAGTTTCACTTGTCTGTAAGCCTAAAATCAACAACCTTTCTTAAACTTACAATTTATTCAATTAGAGTTCAATGTCAACAAGGCTTTGGTATTTGGCATGGACCTTGCTCTTAACCAATGTGAGAAACCACATGCTTGTGACTGCAGAACTATAGGAAAGGTTTCCAGTGCTTCATAAACCACATGCTTGTGACTGCAGATTAGAACTATAGGAAAGGTTTCCAGTGCTTCAATCATTACATGAACAAGGTTTCATGTTGATTGATGAGTATATCAAAGTCCAAAAAAGTACATCTATGAAATATATGCTGAATCAAGCATCAACATGTCAACTTCTGCTTTTATAAAACTATGGAGAATTCATAGTAAGATACGGAAATTTTGCTTAAAGGACTTTGGAATATATTAATTGATTCACTTTTGCAATTTTTCTTGACACAATTATGGGGAATTAAGATGTTTAACTGATGGATGCTAGATCCAATGGGCATTAATTGTAACTGCTGTAAAATAAATAAGATTGATCTTGCATAACAAAATTAAATTAACATGCACATAATATGTATTGGACTTAATTAAGCATTGTGGAACATATTCTGTTCTTCAGATTGCACTATGCTATTTGATATGAAATGAGCATGATTTCTTTATCAAATTAATTGATGCTTTGAAATGGACTTGATTTTTTTATCAAAATAATTGATTCAATTTGTTTCTTTTAGTCTCAATGAAGCTAATTATAATAGCTATCAATGGTCGCAACACTTGGTGTCTCTGATTCACTGAAGTTTAGGATTTGTCCACATGGCCTCGAGCCTCGTTTGTTCTTTTGTTGTTTTCTTTTCTTTTAGTACTGGTACATGAATCCAAAGCTAGCTATATATATATATATATCAAATTTACATGTAATAGGTAATTAGGTATGTATAAAATCGCAGCATAAGCAAAATATTGGTTGCTCTGGTGGTTTAAAATTATCTTAACATGGCATATATGAGGTTGGAGCCTCATTCAAGAGTCGAAGTACCATTATATTTCTAAAAATAACAGAAAGTATTGCTAATTTTGGAGATATATGGATGATAGATATCACATGATATATTTGAGAATAATTCTGCAGTGTGATGAATGGGGTGCAAAATCTAATCTTTGGCAGACATACCACTGATTTTGGCAATGATGAATGCAAATAAATGTGACAAAGCCTATATCTCTTATAGAAAAAAAGAAAAAAGAAAAAAAGGGACACTTATACTTCCTGGTGGTTTTCAAGAATTATTTCTTTCTGTATTTAAGCATAGCTCTGCTTAATTTTGGAAATCAGAGATGTATGACGTGGTGGTCTGAGTGGTCAATGAACGTGTTTTGTGTCCTTGTTGATTGGTGCGAGTCTGGGGATCCTAATGAGCATAGAAGAAGCTTAAGAATGTGTAGATGGTTAACACTGATTGTTTTAAAAGTCATATGGATGAAGGATGAATTTGGAAGCATTGCTTTTTATGGAGACAATTAATAGAGCAGATCCTCATGAGCAGAGATAAGAACTATTGTGCTAGGGTTTTCTTTTTTTCTTTTTTGGCCTGGAGTGATTCTCCTCGTTCTAAAATTTGATGCTTGAAATTATTTGGAATGTGAACCCTGCAGGTTTGGAAGAATACATCAATCCTTCCAAAGTGGAAGCGGCACCAGAATGTCTTCGTGCTCTCTCTCTTCTGTCAAACAATTCATGGGGTTCACGTGAGCCGCAATCTATTTCATTTGAGCAACCCATGCATACAAATCACACCACTCAGTCTGTGCTGCAAGTTATACCCCAAAACTCACCACTTGCCTCATCAGAGTATTGGAGGACTGAGCAACCATCAACTGACTCTCAAGTGCATACCTTGACGTCACACTGATGGTAGCAGTTACTTTCAAGAGTTTCAGCTGTTAAGAACATCAAAGGGGGATGACTTCAATTCCATCCAGATGAACTTACTGCTGAAGCAATTTATCATTTTCATCTTAACAAATTAAGTGAAGGTCAGTATCTGGTTTGACATTTAGCTTAGATGCACAATACTTTCTTGTGCTCACTGCAACTTAAATTTACAGTAATCATGTGGTAGTCAGACCTTGAAACCTTTCCGCAATCTTAGATGTAGAAGTTAAATTACAGTATTCTGCATTGGTGGAAGATAATTGAAATCATTCAATGTGGGGATAAATTACACTGTCTAACTCCAAATGATGCCCTGCATGTTGCATGCGCTGGGCATCACATATTCTTACTCCCCACTAACTCTCAAGTGTGAGATTGCCCTGAGTCCTTGAAATTAGTTTGTTTGTAGACAATTAGTGGATACTGATGTTAGGGGTTATATAACTTGTAGTTATGGTAAAGTTATCATATTGCTGCAGAATTTTTTCAGTACCTGTAGCAATCTGACTAGTATTTTCCATATTCTTCAGGCACTGGACCATCCTGGAGCATACTGTTAGGATTCAGATCATGGTGATTCGAAGTTCTCCTAAAACACCATTTGGACTGGTTAATGATGGATCACTGATTTGAAAGTTATCTCTATCTGTTATTAAATTTCTAGGAACCTAGAACTTAATATTGCAACTTTTGAAGCATCTTTTGAAAACCCAGGGATCTGAGCTATCAATTTTCTTGTTCCTTCCATTCGATGCCCACGGCAAAGCTCATCTTAGCTTCTCTTGTACTGTAATATACTGAAAATAGTAGTACGTAAATGCAGGTCTGAATAATCTTTCAGCCCTTTTATGGCTCTGATGTGAACCATGAGCTTGAGCTGTTTGAAAATTTGGTGTCATTACTGAATGGTGTCTATTCTGCTAGTTTACAAGTGCTGGTTGCTGACTGATTATTTTTCGGGGCATTTGATAACCTATCATAGTTTATGATGAAGGTAATGTTTTTCCCCTCCATGCAATCATCTCCTTGTCTTGACAGACTAACCATATACTCGCCATTATCAACAATTATACATATGATGTCATTGGATAATAATTGGCTAGCGAAAAAACATAGCCCTTCCTGCTTCGAGCTTGAGTTGTGGTCAAAATGCTGTTGTTCTTGGGCATGTACCTTCCTTCCATTCATTAAGGACTGTAAAGAGCAAAGCAAGCCTAATCGTCATGTATCATGAGAATTTGAATCGTCTTTACTTGTAGAGAGCTTTCCTTTCTCTCTCTTTTTTTTTTGTTTGAAAAGATTTATATATAAAAAAATGAAAGCATCTACAAACTAAAATAAAAACTTCTTTTTTTCCGATGGGTATTATTCAATGTTTTGAATTCACTCAAAGATAAGAGGTCTGTCGAAGACAATCCAACCAAAGTTCTTATTTCTCCATTCAGAAAAGCCATTACTTACTAATACGTTATTCTACCTTCTTATTGAAAAATAATTTTAGAAAGAAATGAAAAATGTTTCATTGAAATTGCAAGCCCCGGATATCAATTGGGGTCACAACAGGTCCAATTTGAAGAGACATTTGTGACCGCGCTGGGATGGTTTTTTCCTTCCATCAATGAAGAGCTTGGCTTGTAGCGAAAAAGTGGGATCACCCATGCTTTGAAGTTAGGGTAACAATCACCCACTTGCGCGGGCACGTGTATGTCACAAAGCTTGGTCTTTACTTAAACTTGAAAGCAATGTTTCCAAGCCCTTGCCTTTTACCACAAGCAGGCATCTCATGGAATGGATTCTTGTCGCGTCATGACGTACCTTTTATTGATGCTATCTGGTGAAAAATAAAGCCTACATTATTTCTTTAATTCTTACCACCCCTTTCCATTTTAATGTTGCCCCGGATATCAATTGGGGTCACAACAGGTCCAATTTGAAGAGACATTTGTGACCGCGCTGGGATGGTTTTTTTCTTCCATCA
>NW_011503377.1:0-11087 GCF_000495115.2 Populus euphratica
TCATGATTTGCATCTAAAATCATGATTTAAAAACTATTAAATTTCAGCTTTGTCCAATAAAAAGATTTTAGATGTATTGAGTTTTCAAAACTATGGTTTTAAGATAATGATTAAACACCTACTTTTAACTTAACTTGTTTTTTTACCACCTCCGCTTCAATATAAAATAGGCACTAAATAAATATGATTAATCTTAATTTATAAAAACTTAGATAAATAGCATTTTTTTTGTAAATTATATTTAAGTATGAATAATAGGTGTAAGATGTCTTTATATTGGTTTTTTTTTTTTTACTATTTCATACCAATATTTTCAATTCACCTCAATATCACCTCTAATTAATTATATAAGATATTAACTACAATAGTTAAGAGTTTATATAAAATCTAGCATATATAAACTAATGAAATAGTTAATAAACAATTATTACATTAGATAATATAAATAGATCTTATTATCGTTTCATCATCTTTCTTACTCTAATTATCTATATTAACATCATAATATCATTAATTACATGCAACCTGTTAATATTAATATCAAATTGGTATCATTAATAATTGTCTTGAGTATGATTTTATTAGTGTTAAGTCAATACCAGCGTTGAGTCCATACAAAATCCACCTTATATCATTGGCTTCTATTTTATCAAATAACTAATCAAGTTTTTAAATACATGCTAATTGTCAATCTGTTCACACTAACATCATTGGCCTTCCATGTTTTTGACAATAGCAAACCAAGTCCATTCCCACAAATTTCCTTTATGGTTATGTTGATACCAACAAATCTCGTTATTATCATTAATTTCTCATGTTGGAAACAATTAATCAAGTTCAAGTAAATATCGAATCTAATGATCCTCATTAGTATCATTAGTCTCTCATGTCATGAACGATTAATCAAATTTAAGTAAATATCAATACCAGTTACTCTTGCTGGTATCATTAGTCTTGTATACCAGGAACGACTAATAAAGTCCAAATAAATATCGATACCAATACAGCTTATTAGTTTTCCAAACACAAAATAGTCAATCAAGTTTATTTTCAACAATTTAATTTCATTACGTTTATGCAAATGTCATTAGCCTTCATTTTAGGAATAGCTAATCAGGTTCTTGACCAATATATTTTCATCCAAGTAAATATCAATGTATCACATTGATATCATTAGCTTTCAAATTAACATTTTTTTCTTTTCTTCCCTATTCTTCTCTTTTATTTAATATCAACGAAATGCACATTTAAAGAGCTTGTAGTTGCAACAATTCAAGTGATACAAATGAAATTATCAAAGTGTAAGATACATATATGTTGTATATGAAGTCTATGCTCTTATCTTGAAATCAATGTATCACACTAATATCATAGTTTTCAAATTTTATTAGACAATTAATCAAGATCACGTTTCTTTTTTTTCTTTCCCTGCTATTTTCTTTCATTTAATTGTCATGAAATGCATAGTCAAAGAACTTGTAATATATAACAATTCAAGTGATATAAATAAAATTATTAAAATATGTAACATTTACTTGTTATATATAAAGTCTCTATTCTTACTTCAGATTATGTTGTAACTATAGTGGTATCTTTTGTCAAAATAAGATAAATTCCATCACAATTATTTTATTACAATCTTTGGATCCACACCTAGATCCCTAGAATAACACATTTCTATTATTTCAATGTGTATATATATATATATATATATATATATATCACCCTTGTAAATTTGTATATCCATATTCAGGTTTTATTTGATGATTTAATTTATTAACATTGGAATTATGACTATCTATATTATGGGTTTCCATGGTGATATAGATTAAAAATATTCTATTTAAGTTCGAAGTAATGGTATTTCAAATGTAATGGTATCCAAGTTGTTATAATAAAGTAATTCAATGGGTTGCTATAGTGATAAAAGGTTCCAACAAGAATAATTTATAACCAAATCATAAATAAAAAAATAATCATGGTATGTATATAAGCATGTTGGTAAACACATATCCAAATTTCAATTTAATTTAAAAAAATATTTTAAAAAATGATTGTAATTATATTCCCAAACAAGTTATCAAAAATACTATGAAAAATAACTGTAACCAAAACAATATGAAAAATAACCACAACTATACTCTTAAATAGATCATTAATAATTAGATCTTTACAAATTAAAATGAAACTAAACTAATCTATAAATTTAGTAAGCTATCGCAACATGAATAAATTCATATTAGAGTGTTTATTTTTTATCTACATTGTACATAATATAGAGAATAATCAGGCTTGATCCAACAATAAAAAAGAAAGAAAATGTCTAGCAACCACATTTAGCAACCTAAATTACTCTACAAGATGTTTTTTTTTTCTTTCAGAATGTTTTCGATGATGATTTATCTCAAATGAAAAATAATCTTGAAAATCCTTTCAATAAAATTATAAAGAGTTAGTATAAGAACAACATATTCAAAAATCAGATATCCGAGACATAGCTACCAGAGTGTATTGCTTCCTATGAGTTTTTATCTCTGGCTTCTCTCTTTCTCTCGAAGTTTTTGGCCGGCTAACCATGGCTCCAATAGAAAGCCAGCAAGCTGTTTATATTGTCAATCTTCTCATTAATTACAACAATATCGGGATATAATCTAGTTTAATTATTTTTTGTTTCAAGTATACATTTTATCATAAGGTATATGAAGATTTTTAATATTTAAAACCCACTTCAATCTATTGAATATTTCCTTATTTTATTTTATAATTAACCCATTTATTCCTAAAATTAAATTAAAATTTTATTAATACTGAAAATTCAGATTGAGGGTTTGGATAACTCATTTTTAAAAATTTTATGATGATTAAAGAGCAAACAGTGCTATATTATTAGTTGTTTTTTAGCTCAATCTTGAAGAAAAAGATAAAAACAAAGATAAGAGATAGAAGAAAAATTCATAACTCATAACAAATAATAAAAATATATTTATATATGATTTCTCTCTCATACTTCTCTAAAATAGACAAATAAAATAACTATTAAGATATTACTGAGCACCATAAAATCTCTTGGCTTGTCATTACCATCCATAAATTCAAAACACTAACAATTAGCTCCTCAATGGCTATTAATTATTTCACTCGCCATCTCCTAAAACCTCATCGTTTAAGAATCTTTTTATTACATGAATGCCAATAATTATCCTTTCATAACTAGAATTTATTGAAGCATCTTTTTATTATATGAATACCAATAATTATCCTTTCATAACTAGAATTTATTGAAGCATCTTTTTATTATATGAATACCAATAATTATCCTTTCATAACTAGAATTTATTGAAGCATCTTTTTATTATATGAATACCAATAATTATCCTTTCATAACTAGAATTTATTGAAGCATCTAACTCTTACATGTTCCTTCATGCATTCTTAAGTAAGTGGTATTTTAGTGCATTTTAAAAATGTATTTTTATTTAAAAAAATATCAAATTGATAATTTTTTAATGTTTTTTTGTAATTTTGATATGATGATATAAAAAATAAAAAAAATATTTTAATATATTTTTAAATAAAAAACACTTTTAAAAAATATCATGCATTATAATATCAAAAATATTAGACTTCACAAAATACTTTTAAAAAATATCATGCATTTATCCGTAACTATATATTTAAAAATATTTAGTTAATGAATACACACCATAAATTTTTCTCTTTTTTTTTTTAAAAAAAATCTTGATTAAAAAGATAATAATTTATAACTTTTTTAAATTTATTTTTTTCATAATATCAAACATACATTTTAACAGTCTGACACATAGAAGCTAGCTAGCAAATTCACACGAGCCAGAGCAGGGCGGAGTGGCTTGCTAATGTTGGTCTTTTGACAACCACTAGCTAGGTTCTCGCACTTCGGCTGTGCGGTTTGGAACGCAATATCAAACCTGCTGGCATGTGGTAAGCTCTAGTGCCCACCTTACAAATGAAAAAAGAAGAAGAAGAAGAAGAAGAAGCTTGAGATACAATGTTAGGCCTGGCTCCAACACTTACCCAGAAAAGAACTGAGATCACTGTATCCATACATTCAATCAATTCAGCTTAATCATTTTTTTTATTACAATGAAATCATTTCGTTTTCTCTCTCTTTTTTTATAAAAAAAAATCTTTAATATTAACCCAACTATGTCTAAATGAGGTTTGAATAGATCAAGCAGGTTTCAGGTTTCATAAGGTAAATGCCTTCTACAAGTCAGGAGTTCCGAGTCGTAGATTTTTCAAGACAGGCCAAACTGAGTTTAAGAACCATACTACAATGCCCTTGCCACGCATCTTAGAATACAAATCCTTTTATTATAAGATAAGCAACTTCCCTTGCACTGTTTCATAGTTCCATTATAGTAAAATCCATTCCTTGCAGAGAATCCTCGTCACCTTTATTGTTTCTTACCACACAATAATTCCCTCGGTTTGGCAATGGCAAGGGAAAGTTAAAAGCTCCATAAGAACGAGTCCTTACAGGCAGAAAACACACAACTGAGTAGCTTGCTTGCTTGCCCTACTTGTGGGGTTTAATATGTGGGTAGAGCCCCAGTACATGCTCTGGGGTGAAGTCGTGCCGAGTCAAGATTCCAACAATAGGAGGCCTCTGCAAAATAGAGAAATTTGAGGAAATCTTTGCATGAGTATTTGCATTGATTCTAGACAAACCATTACCAACAAAAATGGATAAACGCAAATCTGAAACGAAATCCTAAGTGTTCATTTGCATGTTAACATGTATATGACAATGGGAGAGTCTTACCCCTGGCGTCTTCGACACCACACACAAGTGTCTAAGGCCAAGTTCGCGAAAGAGAACAGCAGCTTTAGCTAGAGACATGGATTCAACCACGGTGTATGGAGATGTGTTAGTAATAGGATGGAGATCAATATACATCTCCATCTCCTCCTCTGTGATCTCCAAATCTTCCAGCTTCACCCCTTTGCCTGATCCAGCCTTTGCAAAGTCATGTGCCTTGAAACCCCTCACAATATCTGACCCTGACTTTACTCTCTGCTCTGTAAATTTCTTTCCTTTAAGCAACACGAGCAGATGAGACCTCAAGACAAGCCCACATAATTCTGGAGCATCTGAATAAGGCGGCTCGTCAATCACAGGAAATCCATTATGCCTTGTTACGCGCAGGACATGTAATATGTTCCCTACCTTTTCAATCCCAGAGAATGAAACTAATGGACCAGAAACAACATCACTTGCAATAAGGTGTCTCATGTATGGTTCTGCATGGGTTTCCATATAAGGCAATCCTTTAATTTTCACAATTTGATCATAAACACCCTTATTGAAAATATCAGCCACAGACTTTGAAATGAGGAGCACTAGCATCATTAGTGGAAGCATAAGCAGATCATTAGTAAGTTCGAGAAGTATGACACAAAGAGAAACTGTCATTCTCATGGTGCCACCAAGGAAGGAGGCAGCTCCAAGAAGGGCAAAGAGACCCACATCAAGACTAGAAAGGGGACCGAGCAGAGTTCCAACAAGACGGCCATAAGAGGCCCCAGCAAGAATGACCGGGATGAAGAGCCCAGCGGGAACAGCAATGCCATAAGTAACAATGCCAAGGCAGAAAATAGCAACGAAGAAAACCAGAAGGGTGGAAAATTGAAATTCTTTTTCACTGCCAGAAGTGAATAAGATGCGGATGGCATCATCATTGGTGTTGAAAAAGAGGGAAGCAAGATTGTTATAGTGGTTTGGCGGACACTGGAAATTCTTAAAGTTTCCAGAGCGACTTTCAGTGGGGCATTGCTCAGCCAGGTGAGGGGGACAGGGAATGCACTGTGAAAGCCATGGGAGGCCGTAGGAGCAACAAGAGGTCAGCAGGGAAATGACAATAACAAGCAGGATCTTAAACAAAGGACCTCTCCTGTAATTTGTTCAAACCATAAGCACCAGCAAATATATTGTCAGTCATCCACTAATTCATGCATTTCAAATAATTGAGAAACTAAACTAACAAATTTGTGTCAGAAAATTAATCCTGTCTTAGTAAAGCAAGAATCAAAAGCAACAATAAAAGTTGGAAAGATGAAGTCAAACAGTCCACGTAGGAGATAAAAGAGTTTTACAATGGAAATTAAAAATAATAGCAGGATTAGTCTTTTCTGAAATTGTAGATATGAATAAAAATATACTTTTCCATGTTTTGTTTTAACTGTTCAAAATCAGGTTGGATGATGAAATATAAAGCATAGCTATTCACAAATAAAATGGCCGTAAAGATTAACAGTAAATAATATGAAGAGACGGTGCATACTCGTTGATGATGCTGTAAGTGCGAAGGACCTTGTCAACACAATAGTTGTAAAAGCTTCCAAGAACGCCTCCTATCACTCCAAGGAATATAACTGCTAGTAGATCTGGGGTACTGTAAGTAGCTTTTGCGGAATTTACATCAAACATGATCAGACCTCCTTGTCCAAACAGCCCACATTTTCCAGTTCGGCAAAATTCTATGAGACTTCTCAATACAACTGCTACTACAGCTGTTGTGAAGAATGTCCTCCAAAGAAGGGCACTCCTCCACCTGAATGATACAAGAAAGTAATGCATTTCCCCTCTTTGTAATGTAAGGAAGAAAAGAACACTCAAAAGTGGAAGTTGAAAAAAAACAAAACACCCCAATAACATCTAATCATGAAAAGCAAGGGTTACAGAAATAAGGTCACTTGTAACTGTGAAAGAAAATTGTCTGCAACCTGTTGAATGCTAAAAGAGTTCTCTGGGGTTTTACAAAACATCAAGTTTGTCAATCAAAATGAATGGATCTATATGAGAATGCATTTTTGCCATGTGAATTGGAATCACAGAAGAAGATACTCCAATTCAAACATAAACATAATAAATTAAAGAAGCTACCATACCAATTCAAGGATGGAGAAATGGGGAGAAGGAGAGGATGCTGAAAGAACAGGGAGGTACCAGGAAGCAGCTTCTTCAAGGGCAAATAAGACCCCGCCAACAGGAGCGCGGAAGGCAGCTGCTACACCAGCAGCAGAACCACATGTGATCAAATCTCGCCGGTCTCGATCATTTTTGAAGTATCTCAGCCATTTCCATGTCAAATGATACTTACGAGAACCTCCCTGTCCAAGAAAGGAGGCTATGCAAGCACCAGTATGCACCATGGGTCCTTCTTTGCCAACAACAAATCCAGCAGCAACTCCAAATATGGACCCAAATATCTGAGAAGTTCAAATTAAATATAAAAAAGTAAATAACCAACAATTTAGAGATTCCCTAACCACCCCATAAAACTAGATTGTCCCCACTCATGTCAGTGATGAATTAGCTCATCATGATGAACTAAAAACAGTAGTAAGGAAAGACAGTCAACAACAGAAGGCAGGAAAATTGTCTGCGTTGGAAATCATAATTGCTAGCTTTTCCAAAGCAATGAAAGAAAGTAGATTATTTCATGAATAAAGGAAACACTCAGCATAAAAACTATTTGAAGCAAAAGCTTCTCAGATTAAGAGACACTAACAGAATTCTTCTCTTTGTTTAGCCTTTGCTTGTGTTCTGATGAAAGGGTCAATGGGAAGAACTAATGCAAATGATTTGTGACTTCTAGTTTCACCCCACGTATCCTGACAAGGCAGCGTATTCACATCCAAACTCATCAAACATGTAAATAAAACCAATGTGGAAGGCAATTTCACTTTAATTGGGTTTCAAGGAGACATATACTGGCTGGTCACCAAATATTCATTTGCATGCAGAAAAATCAATGGATTTCTTTGTTAACTGCATGTTTTTATATGCCTCAAAAACAATATTCAAGTTGTTGCATATAACATGAGTGATCCATTCTGCTAATGGCTAGAATATGCAGAAGACTGGCAAGCTTCCATTTAAAATAGTTGAATGAATAGCTTGGACTTGTACAAAAATGCCAAGACTGGAGTAATGTTTGGAGGCTAACCAATGAAGTATTGGAATGATTTGACTAATTTTGATGCATGTCTAGTAACAACCAGATCATAATTTTTGGATTTATCTACAGTCTGTTGGAAACATGAGAATTGGATCTGGCCTTTATGTCTTTGTTATCATCCCCTGTCTGAGAGGTGACCTGATGCTATGTTGACAGGCAAGTTTCTCACCTTTCCGTCTTCTCTTTATCTTTGGACATCACTGGCTATTAAACAGTTTGCAATAAGTGGCCAAAAAAAAAACTAGCGGTGATAAGGACTTAAATAAATTATATAATTAGAGGAAACAGCTTGTAAGACATTCAGACAATCACTAAATTCAAAAAATTGTATAGAGGGAACCGATATAACTTCTGAAGTTGGTGGGAGAGAGAGACAGAGAGAGTTGCAGATAGTTTGTTATTTACCTTTACAAAGAGGGTAGAAGGTGCCAAAATAGAAGGAGCATCTACACCATTGAGGTATGCTTTAACCTCTGGTATACCAGATCCTGCTGCCGCAGGAGCAACATAAGCACATAGGGCTCCAGCAGCAATAGCCAAAACCACATTGCAACCAGCATAAGTTGCAAATGCCTGGTAGTACCTGTACTGAAATAAGAATTATTCATAGCATGTTTGATTATAAGAAAACTCACAAAAGCATGCATCTTGTTTCATGATAAAATATAGCAAGTATCACTACTAATAACAGAAAACTGAAGTGCACATACTAACTTTGTTGTAACATATATATAAAAAAATGAAAAAATAAATAAAAAACATGTTGACATAAGTTAAAATATCGAGATAGAAGCCAAAGCTAATCAAAAGTAAAGGTATCCCAAACGTGGAAATATGTTGTTACCAGGAACAAAAATGGGGCAAATTCAACAGAACATGAAGGAAAAACAACAGTTCTCATGCACAAGAACTGCATCACCCAATGTTCAAAAATTTCTTTGAATAGATCTAACTTTTAATAGCTCTCATAATCATGGTTGTGCATGCACTCAAGCCTACCTATGTAAGGTCATTACTGCCCAATAATATATCTTGATATTTCAAACTGATACTGGTAATCAGACTTGGGGGCACATAAAGCATGGAGTGGAGTTAAAAATAAAATTAACAATCATACTCAATTTAGATTGATGGGATTCGGATGGCTATCATGATTGATAAATTTTTTAAAATGCAAGCTCAAAAACTAGGACAGGTTATCACAAAAATAGAAGGAAAAAAAAACTGTTATCTTTGTAGAATTGTGTCCTCAAAGGTGCACCCAATGCTAGATCTTGGTTTCCAAATGGAGGTCATATGTTGTGGAACGGGTGTGGTGTGGGACTAAGGATTGCTACCCTCTCAATGCCTAATGGATCTCCAAATGCAGCATAAAGTTGTTCATAGTAGTATAGAATACGAACATAGTGTAAGCTCAAGAGAATTAACTGAAAATTAGTGCACTTTCAGCATGATGAAAAAGACACTTTGAGTTAGATTACGCTTACATGTCCTTAAGCATGAGATTGTTTGTAACCAGAAGTTTGAAACCAGCTAAATTCTCAATGGCAAGGTTATTGAAAAAGCCGATAAGCCCTGTACCTAACCCAATGAGGAGAGCAAGTGTCCACTTGAGGACAACATACTGAAATATCTCAGCCTTCTTTCGAGACCTCCAGTCCTGTTTAAAAAGTTCATTCTCAACAATCCTGCAAAAATACATAGACACAAGTGGGTCAGAATGCAGTAGCAATCGAGCATTGCTTCCAGAACAAATGGCATACTGCTTAGAACTTTTAACAATATATTTTAAGACTAAATTATTACAAGTACTTCTGAACTTTAATAACGTCTTTCCCCCTTCAAAACGATTACTTAAAGCATTTCAGCATTTCCATTCTCAGTAAGGCGAGCACGAAGGCACCAGTGAACATCCTAAGGTTACTGAAAGGATAACTAAGGTCACCAACTGAAAGCCATATGTGAACTGCAGGATGGGAAGGCAAGCCTAGGAAAGAGGGGTGTTCCCCACATAACATCAACAGCCCAATTCTATAAGACCAATCACAGCCTGATTACACTCAATGAACAGTAAGAAACACAAGATCATGGTCGTCATCCTCTATGTAACTAGTCAACCTTTACTTGCCTAATGATAAGAGTCCAAGAAATACTTCTTATTGAAACTAACTCCACATTTAATTTAGTTCTCAACAACTACAAATAAAAAGAACAAGCAACCACATCCACATCTTGACTCACTCGAGAGCGATCTTATTTGTTCTAATGCCCAATTCAAGCAACAAAATGTTCAAAATTAAATTTCCCTTTTCTCCGATATTGTCTTTGCCCAAAAAAAACATGGAACACAATATACAAAAGTTCCTTCCTTTTTGCCATTTTCCTTCAATATCTAGCTATCCAGAACGAGTACAGGAAAATTGATATGATGGGAACAATTAAAACAGTAAATGATGAAGCCATCAACACCTTTTCTACAAAACCAATTCAACCTTCCATATAACAACAACAAATCAATGCATTCTCTGGTGATCTACCATAAAATCAACCAGACCAAGTGATAATTGATAAATAAGAATATCGGTAAATAAATTGAAACTAAAAGGGTAACATTGACAATGGAGATTAACATAAAAAGAACAAAAAAGACATAAACTTTAGCAGAAAGAGAGAGAAAATAAGAATATTGAGGCTTACTCATAATCAAGGCTTTCGATGGGGCAGGTATTAGCACCAACAATGGCAACCTGTGAAGTATTGTTCTTTCTATTCCTAACAAGAAATGGCTCTCTCAACATTGACACACTGTGTTCCTTATCATAATCTATCTCTAAATCATTCTTTTCTCTATTACTATAATCCTCCATTTTCAACCCTTTTCTTCTTCCTCTTCTTCTTCTTCTTCTACTTCTCCTCCTCCTCCTCCTCCTCCCAGTCAAAGTTTCCGTCTTTGTATTTGCATGTCAATTATATATAACTACCTAAACATGGGTCAGCAGTAAATTTGTTTCCTTTCAAGCTAGATTTTCAAGATCAAATTATGAGCATCAAGACCAAACCACCTCTTTTCTCTTTTCTGGACAA
>NW_011503394.1:0-10988 GCF_000495115.2 Populus euphratica
TCTTCACGGTTTATAGATACCCTTCCTAAAGAACGACATTGTGTATTACAAGTCCATCTAGCACATCGATGACAGACATCGAGTCGTTTTGCACGACGCTTCTTTGTAAAAGTGCTTTTACCTGTTCCAGGCATGTGTGAAATGAAGAAGTTAGAGGACTCACCGGATAATCGGACCTTTGCTTCAATCAATCAACGAATATCTTCAGGAATTCCATGATTCATTAATAATCTCAATCTTGCACATCTAGCACGGTAAATTTTTGTAATCGCATTCTGAGGCAGAGCGGGAAAATACTTGTTCAATTTTTCAAGATTAGTGTCCATTTTCAAATGAGAATTGGAAGAGAGATTCAAAGAATTGCATAGATATATACACAAATATCAGTTATTGTGGGAAACTGAAAGAAATGACTTAAGTCACGGAGTACCGTTATCCGTCATTTGACCGGGGTGAGAGAAACTAGCAAAAATCACTCAAAAAGAAACAAAAAAACAATGTGAGAAAAAAAATAATCAACCTTTATCTACAAAATCATTCAAACCAGTTGATTCGTTTTCATTAAGAAAATTATCAAAGTGAACTATTGATTTGATGACTAATTGATAAGTGGGTGGCCAACTTTTGACTTGGTGACAATCCTTATCTTCTCTTGTCTGCCCAAAACGTCATTGATAACGTCAAAATTGGAGCCAGGTGCAAACATGAAAGTTGTAGGTAATTGTCTCAGATTTCTTGTGTAAACAATTCAGCTTATTTGGACTTCTAGAAGTCCAGATATGGCCAAAATACCGAACAGTGCTCGGGCTGGAAGACAGATTCGGGCTTCTTTGTTGTTGCTACAATTTGGACGTGATAATGGCCTTTTTAGATCTTGGGCTCCATATGAAAGTTGTAGGCCTATGTCTTACCTTTCCATCCATATAAATTGGACCTAAATCTGAGATCTGTAGCTCCAAATATGACCCAATTACCAAATAGTGTTCCGGTTTGGATTGCACCGACATCTCTTTTCTAAGTTTGGCCCTCTCTTTATCCTTGCAATTTAAGTTCTTCAAGGCATCAATCAATCCTTTCATTTATGTGATAGGCCTGCATTAAAAAGAGACATTTACCATAAATTATAGGTATCTTATATTATTAGATACATTATTATAACACATATTTAAGTTAAGGAGTTATTGATACTTCAAGTGCAAAATGATGATATAAAACCATGATAAAAATGCACTTTTAAGTACTAATCAGCAAGATATAGAGACTTAGCTCCTTCAGCCATGCCTTGAGTAGGAGTCAAATCTCCTCAAACTATAGAAGTGCCTATTAAGAGAAAAAGGGTCAATGATGAAGAGGGTTTGAGAAGACAAGTGGAAAAACTTTAGATAGAGTTGAGCAAAAGCAAAAAAGAATAGGCAATGTTGGAAGAAATGATGCATGAGTAAATACAATCTAGAGATTTATGAATAACAAAGCTTGAGTTAAAGCTGGGTGAGGAGAAGATTGCTAGTGAAAAAAATGAGAAGGAGCTAGACAAGATGATTTACATTGGATGCAAAGTTGTTGTGAACTTGAAGAAATGGATATTGACTTTAACGATTGCCAAGAAAGCGTACAATATTACAAAGAAAAGTTTGCACAAGTTCAGTTCGAACTGATGGATATGATAGGGAAGTATAAGGATTTGAACAAGAAATATATGGAGTTAGAAAGTCGTTCGATAGAGATTATAAAAGAATAAAGAAAAGGAAAGGTTTTGAGGTTGTTGAAGTAAAGTTAGTGGTTATGAAGGATACGATAAAAGTTATGAGGATAAAACTTGATAAGAAACGTGAAAAGGTAAAGTATTTGGACGAGAAGCTAGCAGGAATGGAAAAACACAAGGATCAAATCGACGCCAATAACACTGCTTTGAACAGAACCAATATCTTGCACATAGAGAACATGACCAAGACAAATGAGCAAATGGATATGTTGCTCATAAAAAAATGATCAAGACAAATGAATAAATGGATGAAGCTGTTGTACTTGTTCAGATTATTAAAATCAATGCATGAAATGTAGAAGGGGACATCATTCACTATCGCCGAAGCCTAGCCAAAACCGATGCCTTTCTAGGAAAGATTAAGAATTATGGCTTTGCATTTTTACTTTTGGTTAGAGATTTTATGGAGGAAATGGATTAATATATTTTGTATTTTTTTTATTTCTAAATGTAATAAACTTATCACCCATTAATGAAAAGGGCGTTGACTAATCTTCTTATGCAAAATCTATGTCTTGGTGAATATGATTAAAGCAAACGACTCGAAAGGCAGTACCACTAACAAAGTAATGTGACAAGAGAACCTATTTTTATAAGGTAATAACTATTATTCGTTCACAAGAATGTTACATGACACGACTAAAAGATTGATGTCTTCTCCCAAGTGCAGGAGTGTCGAAGTAATAAATAATCCGGCAAGACCGGGGTCGAACCACAGAGAGGTTAATTGTACAAATTATAAACAACAATAATAGCAATAATAACAACAACAACAACAATAAGAACAACAACTATAATAATAATAATAATAATAATAATAATAATAATAATAATAATAATAGTAGTAGTAGTAGTAATAATAATAATAATAATAAAGAAAGAGAAGAAGAAGAAGATGATGAGAACTTGGAGATGAAAAATTAATGTAAGGATTAAACAATAATAATAACAAATGTCAAGGTTAAAGGATCCACTAATGGTATGTCAAACAAGTATAGTATAAACTCTTATTAGTCAATTGGAAACCACACACAAAGAAAGTTCCAATCAGATTATAGATTGTTAACATGATTACATTAGTCATCTTATTCAATTAATGATAATACTTGTAAATCTCGTCAAGCATTCATGATTATAACTTATGTTAACAACAAATCAAGTTCCTTTCATAGTTCAGGCGTCGGTTATACCATACAGTATGGGCTATGAAAGTGCCCAGCATTTGTTGTACCAAGTGTTATACAACATAAATCAAGATTAGTCATTTAACAAGCAAAGTATTAAAGAGTGAACAAGATAACAAATATAAAACATGTTAGTATCAAACATTAAAGTCCATATTAAGTTTACATTATCAAACATTATTGTGTACCAATATTATTTAATTTCTCGAGGTAAGATAATTTCTTTTGAAATTCTAAACGGGTAGGTCACCTAATATTGAGACCTTGTTTTTAGAAAAACATGGAGTATTTCTAAAATCTTAAGACGGGCATGTCACCCGATATTGAGGCCATTGTTTAGAAAAACTGTGGAATTTTTTTTTAAAAAAAAATTAGGAAGGTCATCCAATATTGAGACCATTTCTTAGAAAAGCGTGGAGTTTTCTATGAATTTTATGATGGGCTGGTCGCTGAATATTGAAACAGTTTCATAGAAAAGCGTGGAGTTTTCAAAGAATCTTAAGATGGGCAGGTCACCTGATATTGAGACCATTTCTTAGAAAAGCATGAAGTTTTCTATGAATTTTAAAAAGAGCCGGTTACCTAATGGTGAAACTGTTTCTTAGAAAAGCATGGAGTTTTCTAAAATTTTTAAGAAAGGCCGATCACCTGACATTGAGACTGTTTTTTAGAAAAGCGTGGAATTTTCTAAGAATTTTAAGATGGTTAGGTTACCCAATATTGAGACCATTTCTTAGAAAAAACGTAAAGTTTTCTAAGAATTTTAGGAGGGGCCGGTCACTTAATATTGAAACCGTTTCTTAGAAAAATGTGGAGTTTTCTAAGAATTTATAGAGGGGCCAGTCAACCGATATTGAGATCATTTTTTAGAAAAGCATGGAGTTTTCTGAAAAAAATTTAAGATGGGCAAGTTACCCGATATTGAGACCGTTTCTTAAAAAAACATGGAGTTTTTGAAGAATTTTAGGAGGAACCGGTCACCTTAACTAAGCATGGAGTACTTAAAAGTGCATTTTTTATCAAGGTTTTATATCATCATTTTGCACTTGAAGTATCAATAACTCCTTAACTAAAGCATGTTTTATAATAATATATCTAATAATATAAGATACCTTTAATTTATGGTAAATATTCATTTTAAATGCAGGCCTATCACATAAATGAAGATACCTTTAATTTTAAAGCATGTTTTATAATAATATATCTAATAATATAAGATACCTTTAATTTATGGTAAATGTTCATTTTAAATACAGGTCTATCACATAAATAAAAGGATTGATTGATGAATTTAAGATTTGAAATTGAAAGGACAAAGAGATGGTCAAACTTAGAAAAGAAATGTCGGTGTAGTCCAAACCGGAATACTGTTCAGTAATTAGATCATATATAGAGCTGTAGATCTAAGATTTAGGTCTACTTTATATGGATGGAAAGGTAAAATATAGGCCTACAACTTTCATATGGAGCTCAAGATCTAAAAAGGTCATTTTCAAGTTCAAATTATTGCAACAA
This sequence comes from Populus euphratica, assembly GCF_000495115.2. NCBI lineage: Eukaryota > Viridiplantae > Streptophyta > Magnoliopsida > Malpighiales > Salicaceae > Populus > Populus euphratica. The sequence goes on from NW_011503394.1 coordinate 4,462, forward strand.
CAAAGAAGCCCGAAGCTAACCTCCAGCCCGAGCATGGTTCAGTATTTTGGCCATATCTGGAGTTCTAGAAATCAAAATGATCTGAATTTTTTTATAAAAGAAAGCTAAGACAATTTCCTACAACTTTTATGTTTTCAAGTGGTTCCAATTTTGACGTGATCAATGACGTTTTGGGCAGAAAAAAAAAGATAATGATTGTCACCAAGTCAAGAGTTGACCACCTACTCATCAATTAGTCATCAAATCAATAGTTTCCAATTTTGGCCTAGAAAAGGAGGCATTTGCCATGCATTTAGGCATCTTGGTGTCCAGATCAAGATCATGCTCTTGTCTCAGCGTATTTGTGTTCCGGTTTGGATTGCACCAACATCTCTTTTCTAAGTTTGGCCATCTCTTTATCCTTGCAATTTAAGTTCTTAAAGTCATCAATCAATCCTTTCATTTATGTGATAGGCCTGCATTTAAAATGAACATTTACCACAAATTAAAGGTATCTTATATTATTAGATATATTATTATAAAACATGTTTTGGTTAAGGAGTTATTGATACTTCAAGTGCAAAATGATGATATAAAACCATGATAAAAATGCACTTTTAAGTACTAATCACACCCCTCAACCAGCTTATTACTAGTCCCCAGTAATCAAAGCGTAAAATAGAAAAACAATTTGCAAATTCCACAAAGCAAGGTATTCATCATTTAACTTCCATTAATCTATCCAGATAAACAAACTCTCATTAAATTTATATATCTGCTCAATACCCTTAACAAGATATTAATAAACCTTTCTTTTATGCTCAATGTATCAACACATAATTATGGGGCTTTTCTTGGAAGAAAACAAAATTTTTGTTCTAATGTTTAAGGTTAACTTCCTTGGGCTGGGATTATTATTTTTGTCTCTTTTTTTCTTCTTTTTTTTAAAATATATATACATATAATTTAAAAATATCATGCATCTTTAACTCATGTAACGAGCTTTCAGCTAATGACTCCCAGACCAGTTGGTCTTAGGGCATTAGGTGTTAAGACACCCCTACAAACTTTGTAACTCGGGTCGCAGATACTGATATGTAGATAGTGTAATGTTTGATTCCCTTAAGCTTTTCTCCTCAACCCATGTAAGAAGCGTTGGGCCAATAGCTCCCAAGTCAGTTGACTTTAGGGTATTAGGTGTTAAAACACCCCTTCGGGCTTAATTGCTTAGGTTAGGGAGGCTACGAAACCAAACTTATCTACATTTTTATTATCATCATTTTTTCTTTTTCTTTTTCTTTTTTTTTCTTTTTTTTCATGTTTTTTTTTCTTAATTATATACAATTCATTTCCCTTAGTTGTTGCCTTTAACAAAAGAACATAAATAATGTAATAATCCAATATGCAACCCACAATCATATGTTAAAGTGTGTGTGTGTAAATTAAGGTTTAAGAATACATGTTAAATAAGTATGTGAGTATAATTAAGTGATAACAATGCGAGAGTTTGTAAATCTGAATATTTCAGGAAGTATTATAATAGACCTTGTTAAGAATGGTTACTAAGATGTGTCTCAAGAGTCACTTTAACAAAAGAGCTCATTTGCTCTCCCATCCTAGTAACAACAATTATGCACATGCTTTATGAAATGAAAAACAAATTTTTTTTTATCAACTACTACCCTCTCCCCCCAATCAAAACGAGACATTGTCCTCAATGTTTTAAGGTAGAAAGATAGAGTATAGAAGATATCACCTGAAATAACGAACACCGACAAACCTGAAACACACTAAAACAAAAATAAGAAATAACAAAACACAATAATAAAACCAAAAGACACAAAAATTCACAAATGAAGGCTCAAATCCAATCTAAGCTTTTTACGGCTTTCGTTAGTTGACCAATTTATGCGACTTATGGAGGGATCAATTACAGGAATGAAGGATTGTAGTTGGTCAATTAATTGTTCAGCAGTAGCAGTAGAGATTATGATTTGTCTTGCAGAAAATGTTAGAAATTCCTGTTTCACAACATGATCAAGAAAAGACAACAACTTATCATAATAACCATTAACATTTAACAAACCTATGGGTTTATGGTGAATGTGCAATTGAGCCCAAGAGGAAATATGAAAGATCTTATGGTGAATGTGCAGTTGAGCCCAAGAGGAAATATGAAAGATCTCTTCCAATGTACCTAGACCACCTGGTAAAGCAATGAAGGCATCAGCATGGTTAAACATTGCATTCATTCGAGCTGACATTGTGGAGACCTGAAGTTCCTCTCCAATTGTTTTTCCAATGATGTCCCCTTGTGCTAAAGCTTCGGGGACAACCCCTAAAACTTGACTACCTCCTAAAAATGCAGCTATTGACACACCTCCCATTAACCCAAGACTACCTCCCCCATACACTAAATGAATCTTTCTCTCAGCTAGCACCTGACCAAGATGATTGGCTGATTCTAAAAACTCCTTTTCTTTCCCAGGACTAGATCCACCAAAAACACAAATATTTCTTATATGATGACTTGAGGAACTTGCAATTTCTACACACTTGTGTAGTTGTTGAATGTATGGGTTGAGTAGAAATGAAAGGAAGGAAGAGAGGGTTTTATAGATGAGAAATTAGAAAGGCAATCATAACATCTATATGTAGGCCAGCTATAGAAAGGCAATCATACCACCTATATGTAGGCTAGCTGGAGTCTCACACACATTCTCTCTCTCTCTTTATTTATTTATTTATTTATTTTTGAAAAAGCATGTGTATGTACAGGCAGTTGTGATTGTGGCTCACATCTTCCCTTGGTTTTCGTCCAAGAACGACTTAAACGCCCTCTATGGGTCGGGGATAGGCTTCCCATCCAGTTTTCTTAAAAACTGGCAAACAGGGTCTTTTTTAGTCAGATTCCCAAGACTAAGTTGATCATGTTCTTTATGAAATAGTGGCCATAAATCATGAATTACACGATGCACAGCCACTAGGATGCGTCTCAAGAGTCAATAGAAGATTATCTAAAGACTCCTTACTCAGGCCATCCTTAATGAATTGTATTTTATCTTCACGGTTTATAGATACCATTCCTAAAGAACGACATTGTGTATTACAAGTCCATCTAGCACATCGATGACAGACATCCAGTCGTTTTGCACGACGCTTAATGACAGACTTCTAGTCGTTTTGCACGATATTGTTTTTGCAAAAGTGCTTTTACCTGTTCCAGGCATGTGTGAAATGAAGAAGTTATAGGACTCACCTGATAATCGGACCTTTGCTTCAATCAACCAGCGAATATCTTCAGGAATTCTATGATTCATTAACAATCTCAATCTTGCACATCTAGCACGGTAAATTTTTGTAATCGCATTCTGAGGCAGAGCGGGAAAATACTTTTTCAATTTTTCAAGATTAGTGTCCATTTTCAAATGAGAATTGGAAGAGAGATTCAAAGAATTGCACAAATATATACACAAATATCAGTTATTGAGAAGAGAGATTCAAAGAATTTCCCAAATATATACACAAATATCAGTTATTGTGGGAAACTGAAAGAACCGACTTAAGTCACGGAGTATCGTTTTCCGCCATTTGACCGGGATGAGAGAAACTTGCAAAATCACTCAAAAAGAAACAAAAATAAAATAAAATAAAATCAATCTTTATATACAGGATCACTCAATTCAATAGAGTTATGTTCAACTGAAAAATTGTCAAAGTAAACTTTCAGACGATGTCCATTTACCTTGAAAACATTGTCATTCTTTGGATTCTCGATGTCATAGGCCCCATATGGATACACATGTTTCACAATTAAAGGACCGCTCCATCTTGATCTTAATTTTCCAGGAAATAAATGCAGTCGGGAATTATAAAGACTTTTTTACCAACATTGAAGGTTTTTCTCTGTATTTTCTTGTCATGAAACTCTTTAATTCTTGCTTTATGAATTCTTGAATTTTCATATGCATCATTTCTTATTTCCTCAAGCTCATTTATTTGTAATTTTCGGAGTTGACTAGCATTATCCAGATTTGAATTGAAAGCTTTAATAGCCCAATAAGCTTTATGTTCAAGTTCCACAGGCAAGTGACAAGGTTTTCCATAGACTAGTCTATAAGGTGACATACCTAATGATGTTTTATAAGTAGTTCGATAAGCCCAAAGTGCATCATTAAGTCTTAAAGACCAGTCTTTCCTATTAGGGTTCACTGTTTTCACCAAAATATGTTTGATCTCCCTATTAGCAAGCTCTACTTGTCCACTTGTTTGAGGGTGATAAGGGGTGGCAACTTTGTGTGTGATTCCATATTTCTTCATTAAAGACTCAAATGGCTTGTTGGAAAAATGTGTTCCACCATCACTTATTATGGCTCAAGGGACTCCAAATCGACTCAAAATATTTTCTTTCAAAAACTTTATCACTGTTTTGTGATCATTATTTCGACTTGGAATTGCCTTTATCCATTTTGAAACATAATCTATTGCGACTAATATGTATAAGAAACCAAATGATGGAGGGAATGGACCCATGAAATCTATACCCCAACAATCAAAGATCTCAATGACAATAATAGGATTTAAAGGCATCATGTGACGTTTTGAAATAGATCCCAACTTTTGATAATGTTCACAAGACTTGCAGAATGCATGTGAGTCTTTGAACATGGTGGGCCAATAAAATCCACTTTGTAAGATTTTTGCAGTTGTCTTTCTTGATGAGAAATGGCCCCCACATGCCTCAGAATGACAAAATTTAATGATACTACTTACCTCATTGTCAGGAATGCATCTTCGAAATATTTGATCAGGACAATATTTGAATAAATAAGGATCATCCCAATAAAAGTTCTTCACTTCGTTCAAGAACTTTCTTTTATCTTGGGTACTCTAATGAGTTGGCAATTGTCCTGAAATAAGAAAATTGACAATATTAGCAAACCAAGGCATTGTAGAGACAGAAAGTAAAGATTCATCGGGAAAGTAGTCATCGATTGGTGTGATGTCAGTTTTCGAATCTGTTGTCAATCTTGACAAGTGATCTGCGACAATATTTTCGCTGCCTTTCTTAACTTTGATTGTGATATCAAATTCTTGAAGTAATAAAATCCACCGCACCAATCTAGCCTTAGAATCTTTCTTAGAAAGAATATATTTCAATGCTGTGTGATCACTAAAAACAACAACAGGTGAGCCAACAAAATAAGATCTGAATTTTTCACATGCAAATACTACTGCAAGTAATTCTTTTTCAGTGGTGGTATAATTCATTTGAGCACTATTTAAAGTTTTACTTGCATAGTAAATTACATAAGGTTTCTTATCTTTTCTTTGTCCCAAAACAGCACCTACGGCATAATCACTAGCATCACACATTATTTCAAAAGGTAATGACCAATCGGAAGGTTGAATGATAGGAGCACAAGTAAGCAAGTTTTTAAGTTTAACAAAGGCTTCTTCATAATGTTAAGTCCATTCAAAAATAGTATCCTTTGTTAGAAGGTTACTTAAAGGCTTAGATATTACACTAAAATCTTTGATGAACCTTCTATAAAAACCAGCATGTCCCAGGAATGATCTAACATCTTTAAGAGATTTTGGTGTTGGCAAGTTTGCAATTAACTCGATTTTAGATTTGTCAACCTCAATTCCTTTTGATGAAACAATGTGACCAAGTACAATGCCGTTTGTTACCATAAAATGACATTTTTCCCAATTCAACACAAGATTCTTCTCTTCACACCTGGTCAAAAACTTTTCTAAGTTAGTCAAACAATCATCAAATGAATCGCCAAAAACAGAAAAATCATCCATGAAAATCTCAAGAAAATGTTCAACCATATCACTAAATATACTAAGCATGCATCTTTGAAATGTGGCTGGTGCATTACATAATCCAAAAGGCATCCTTCGATATGCAAAAGTACCAAATGGACATGTGAAAGTAGTCTTTTCTTTATCTTCCAATGCAATTTCAATTTGGTTGTAACCCGAATAGCCATCTAGGAAACAATAAAATTCATGACCTGCAACTTTTTCTAGGATTTAATCCATGAAAGGTAAAGGAAAATGATCTTTTCTAGTCATTGAATTAAGTTTCCTATAGTCAATGCACATGCGCCAACCAGTAACAGTTCTAGTGGGAATTAACTCATTGTTCTCATTTATTATCACAGTGACTCCAGACTTCTTAGGTACAACTTGGGTAGGACTTACCCATTTGCTGTCAGAAATAGGATAAATGATTTCATTATCTAGAAGCTTAATGACTTCATTTTTCACTACTTCTTTCATATTAGGATTTAGCCTTCGTTGCATTTCTCTAGAGGGTTTAGCATTTTCCTCTAAATAAATTCTGTGTGTACAAATCAAAGGACTAATTCCTTTTATATCAGTTATGGTCCATCTTAATGCATTTTTGTGCATTTTCAGAGTTTGTAATAACTTACCTTCTTGATGTGCATTAAGTTTGGAAGAGATTATTACCGGAAAAGTTTCATTTTCTCCCAAAAATGAGTATTTGAGATTGGATGGCAACGCCTTCAAAT
>NW_011503409.1:0-10917 GCF_000495115.2 Populus euphratica
CCATATAAAAGTTGTAGGCCTATGTCTTACCTTTCCATCCATATAAATTGGACCTAAATCTGAGATCTGTAGCTCCAGATATGACCCAATTACCGAATAGTGTTTTGGTTTGGATTGCACCGACATCTCTTTTCTAAGTTTGGGCATCTCTTTATCCTTGCAATTTAAGTTCTTCAAGTCATCAATCAATCCTTTCATTTATGTGATAGGCCTGCATTAAAAATAGACATTTACCACAAATTATAGGTATCTTATATTATTAGATACATTATTATAAAACATATTTTAGTTAAGGAGTTATTGATATTTCAAGTGCAAAATGATGATATAAAACCATGATAAAAATGCACTTTTAAGTACTAATCACAAGTCCATCTAGCACATCGATGACAAACTTCTAATCGTTTTACACGACGTTTCTTTGCGAAAGTGCTTTTACCTGTTCCAAGCATGTGTGAAATAAAGAAATTAAAGGACTCACCTGATAATCGGACCTTTGCTTCAATCAACCAACGAATATCTTCAGGAATTTCATGATTCATTAACAATCTCAATCTTGCACATCTAGCACGGTAAATTTTTGTAATCGTATTCTGAGGTAGAGCGGGAAAATACTTTTTCAATTTTTCAAGATTAGTGTCCATTTTCAAATGAGAATTGGAAGAGAGATTCAAAGAATTGCACAAATATATACACAGATATCAGTTATTGTGGGAAACTGAAAGAACCGACTTAAGTCATGGAGTATCGTTATCCGCCATTTGACCGGGGTGAGAGAAACTAGCAAAAATCACTCAAAAAGAGACAAAAAAATAAAATAAAATCAATCTTTATATACAGGATCACCCAATTCAATAAAGTCATGTTCAACTGAAAAATTGTCAAAGTAAACTTTCAGACGATGTCCATTTACCTTGAAAACATTGTCATGCTTTGGATTCTCGATGTCATAGGCCCCATATGGATACAAATGCTTCACAATAAAAGGACCGCTCCATCTTGATCTTAATTTTCCAGGAAATAAATGTAGTCGAGAATTATAAAACAAGACTTTTTGACCAACATTGAATGTTTTTCTCAGTATTTGCTTGTCATGAAAATCTTTAATTCTTGCTTTATGAATTCTTGAATTTTCATATGCATCATTTCTTATTTCCTCAAGCTTATTTATTTGTAATTTTCACAGTTGACTAGCATCATCCAGATTTGAATTGAAAGCTTTAATAGCTCAATAAGCTTTATGTTCAAGTTCCACAGGCAAGTGACAAGGTTTTCCATAGTCTAGTCTATAAGGTGACATACCTAATAATGTTTTATAAGCAGTTCGATAAGCTCAAAGTGCATCATTAAGTCTTAAAGACTAGTCTTTCCTATTAGAGTTCACTATTTTCTCCAAAATATGTTTGATCTCCCTATTAACAAGCTCTACTTGTCCACTTGTTTGAGGGTGATAAGGGGTGGCAACTTTGTGTGTGATTCCATATTTCTTCATTAAAGACTCAAATGGCTTGTTGCAGAAATGTGTTCCACCATCACTTATTATGGCTCGAGGGACTCCAAATCGACTCAAAATATTTTCTTTCAAAAACTTTATCACTATTTTGTGATCATTGTTTCGACTTGGAATTGCCTCTATCCATTTTGAAACATAATCTACTGCGACTAATATGTATAAGAAACCAAATGATGGAGGGAATGGACCCATGAAATCTATACCCCACCAGTCAAAGATCTCAATGACAATAATAGGATTTAAAGGCATCATGTGACGTTTTGAAATAGATCCCAACTTTTGACAATTTTCACAAGACTTGCAGAATGCATGTGAGTCTTTGAACATGGCGGGCCAATAAAATCCACTTTGTAAGATTTTTGCAATTGTCTTTCTTGATGAGAAATGGCCCCCACATGCCTCAGAATGACAAAATTTAATGACACTACTTACCTCATTGTCAGGAATGCATCTTCGAAATATTTGATCAGGACAATATTTGAATAAATAAGGATCATACCAATAAAAGTTCTTCACTTCGTTCAAGAACTTTCTTTTATCTTGGGTACTCCAATGAGCTGGCAATTGTCCTGAAACAAGAAAATTGACAATATTAGCAAACCAAGGCATTGTAAAGATAGAAAGTAAAGATTCATCGGGAAAGTAGTCATCGATTGGTGTGATGTCAGTTTTCGAATCTATTGTCAATTTGACAAGTGATCTGCAACAACATTTTCGCTGCCTTTCTTATCTTTGATTGTGATATCAAATTCTTGAAGTAATTAAATCCACCGCACCAATCTAGCCTTAAAATCTTTCTTAGAAAGAAGATATTTCAATCCTGCATGATCACTAAAAACAACAACAGGTGAGCCAACAAGATAAGATCTGAATTTTTCACATGCAAATACTACTGCAAGTAATTCTTTTTCAGTGGTGGTATAATTCATTTGAGCACTATTTAAAGTTTCACTTGCATAGTAAATTACATAAGGTTTTTTTATCTTTTCTTTGTCCCAAAACAGCACCTAAGGCATAATCACTAGCATCACACATTATTTCAAAAGGTAATGACCAATCGGGAGGTTGAATGATAGGAGCACAAGTAAGCAAGTTTTTAAGTTTAACAAACGCTTTTTCACAATGTTCAGTCCATTCAAAAATAGTATCCTTTGTTAGAAGGTTACTTAAAGGCTTAGATATTACACTAAAATCTTTGATGAACCTTCTATAAAAACCAGCATGTCCCAGGAATGATCTAACATCTTTAAGAGATTTTGGTGTTGGCAAGTTTGCAATTAACTCGATTTTAGATTTGTCAACCTCAATTCCTTTTGATGAAACAATGTGACCAAGTACAATGCTGTTTGTTACCATAAAATGACATTTTTCCCAATTCAGCACAAGATTCTTCTCTTCACAGCTGGTCAAAACCTTTCCTAAGTTAGTCAAACAATCATCAAATGAATCGCCAAAAACAGAAAAATCATCCATGAAAATCTCAAGAAAATGTTCAACCATATCACTAAATATACTAAGCATGCATCTTTGAAATGTGGCTGGTGCATTACATAATCCAAAAGGCATCCTTCGATATGCAAAAGTACCAAATGGACATGTGAAAGTAGTCTTTTCTTTATCTTCCAATGCAATTTCAATTTGGTTGTAACCCGAATAGCCATCTAGGAAACAATAAAATTCATGACCTGCAACTCTTTCTAGAATTTTATCCATGAAAGGTAAAGGAAAATGATCTTTTCTAGTCATTGAATTAAGTTTTCTATAGTCAATGCACATGCGCCAACCAGTAACAGTTCTACTGCGAATTAACTCATTGTTCTCATTTGTTATCACAGTGACTCCAGACTTCTTGGGTACAACTTGGGTAGGATTTACCCATTTACTATTAGAAATAGGATAAATGATTTCATTATCTAGAAGCTTAATGACTTCATTTTTCACTACTTCTTTCATATTAGGATTTAGTCTTCGTTGCATTTTTCTAGAGGGTTTAGCATTTTCCTCTAAATAAATTCTATGTGTACAAATCAAAGGACTAATTCCTTTTATATCAACTATGGTTCATCCTAATGCATTTTTGTGCATTTTCAGAGTTTGTAATAACTTACCTTCTTGATGTGCATTAAGTTTGGAAGAGATTATTACCGGAAAAGTTTCATTTTCTCCCAAAAATGAGTATTTGAGATTGGATGGCAACGGCTTCAAATGAGGTTTTGGTGGTTGAACACTTGAAGGTATGGACTTAATTGATCGTGGTGGCAATTCCTCAATTTGTGGCCTCCAATTACTTGTCTTTGATTCCTCCTGAAAATAAATCATTTCCAAATCATCAGATTTATCAATCTCAATTTCACTACAAGTGGTTGGAAATTGATCATGAATTAATTTTTCAGTAAAGTCCACTTCTTGTAAATCATTATCATCTCTAGGTTGCTTGCAAATGTTAAAAATATTCATCTCCGATGTCATGTTTCCAAATGATAGCTTCATCAGTCCATTCCTACAATTAATCAATGCATTAGAAGTTGCAAGAAATGGACGTCCTAAAATAACAGGAAATGAATTACATGCTTCAACAGGTTCTATGTCGAAGACAATAAAATCCACAGGATAAATGAATTTATCAACTTGTACTAACACATCAATTATTCCTCTAGGCACTTTTATAGATCTATCGGCAAGTAAAAGAGTTATAGAAGTTGGCTTTAACTCACTTAGATTGAGACTTTGAAAAACTGAATATGGAAGTAAATTCACACTAGCTCCAAGATCAAGTAAAGCTCTTTCAATTTTATGTTCTCCAATAAAGCAAGAAATTGTAGGACAACCAGGGCCTTTATATTTCAAAGCATTATTGTTTTGAAGAATAGCACTTACTTGTTCGGCTAGAAAGGCTTTCTTTTTCACATTTAGTTTCCTCTTCACAGTGCATAAATCTTTCAAAAATTTAGCATAGGAAGGAACCTGTTTAATAGCATCCAGCAAAGGTATATTGATCCTTACCTATTTGAAAGTTTCAAAGATTTCAGAGTTGTGATTGACTTTCCTTTGTTTGGTCATGGCTTGAGGAAATGGAAGTGCTGGCGGAGAATCAGTTTTTTCTTTGCAATTTTCAGATTCAACCCCTTCCTTACCCTTAGAGATTGACTCATCATCTTTCTCATAAGGTTCAAGAGAGGGTTTTTCAATAACCTTACCACTGCGCAGAGTAGTGACTGATTTGACTTGATCCATATGTTGGCTTCCGAAACTACTTACATTTGCATTGTATTGCCCCTTGGGATTTTGTTGTGGTTGAGATGGAAACTTCCCTTTCTCTTGGAAACTGAGAGCAGATGTTAATTTTGCAAGAGTATCTTTAAAATCTGTCATGTTTTGAGTAAGTTGAGTATTGATTGTCTCTTGCCTTTCAATGAATGCATGCAATGTTTCCTCAAGATTTCTTCTAGGAGGTGAAGCAAAAGGAGGTGCATATCCATGAGAATTTTGGAAATTGTGGTGTGCTTGAAACGGTGGTTGTGAAGTTTGTGCATTATTGTTCTCACTCTTCCAACTGAAATTTGGGTGATTTCTCCAACCAGGGTTGTATGTTTGCGAGTATGGGTTGTGGTTGGCCCTTTGAAAACTGTTATGGGTTATGGTTGGGCCTTTGGAAACTATTTAAAGCATGGGCTTGTTCATGGAGACATTCCTTAATTTAAATCATGGGCTTGTTCATGGAGACATTCCTTCAAAGAAGGCAAGGTTGGACAATCATTGGTTGAGTGTTCATTTGTTTCACATATTTGACATACAATGTTTTCAACAGATTTTAATTGACCACTCTTTTTCAATTCTAGTGTCTCGAGTTTTCTATCTAAAGATGCAAACTTGGCTTGAAGGTCATGATCTTCCCTAAGGTTGTACATACCTCCACTAGATGTATGAGGTTGAGTTGTACTCGGTGCCTCATATGTACCCGCGGTGTCCCAATTTTGAGCATTTTCAGCTAACAAGTCTAAGTACTCCATTGCTTCATCAGGGTCTTTATCTTTAAAAGTTCCATTGCACATCAATTCAACCATTTGCCTATCTTTAGGTGTTAACCCTTCATAGAAATGTGAAATCAATCTCCATGTTTCAAAACCATGATGAGGGCAAGTACTAAGCAAGTCTCGATACCTATCCCAACATTGGTAAAATATTTCTCCTGGTTTTTTAGTAAAAGTAGTGATTTGTCTTTTGAAAGAGTTTGTTCTGTGAGAAGGGAAAAACTTCTTCAAAAACTATTGTTGCATTTCATCCCAAGCACGAATGGATTCTGGTCTTAAATTTTTTAGCCATGTTTTAGCTTTATCTTTTAATGAAAAAGGAAAAAGCTTTAATCTGATGGTGTTCATGCTACAATTTAAATTATTATATGTGTTGCAGACCTCCTAATTTAAATTATTATATGTGTTGTAGACCTCCTCGTATTCCCTTAAATGCAAGTATGGATTTTCCAATTCTAAGCCATGAAAATGAGGTAAAAGTTGAATAATACTTGATTTAAAATTGAAATGAGATGCATCGGGAGGAAAAACTATGCATGATGGTGCACTTGTTCTTGTGGGATTTATGTAGTCTTTAAGTGTTCTAGCATGGTTATTCTTATTATTCTCATTATAAAGTGATTGATTATCTTCTTCGGCCATATTTTCTGAAAATGATGAGGATACCCTACAAAGTCTACCACTTGATGTACGTGACCACACTCTCATGCACGTGTAGGAATAAAATAAAAAAAAAAAGAAGAAAGAAAAATAGGAATAGAATAAAAGGAAGAAGAAAACAAAAGAAGAAGAAACAAGAGAAAAGAAACAAAGTTATATACAAGAAAAGTGAAAAGAGAAAATAAAATAACTACTATAATTTATACAAGAACTTACCTCCCCGGCAACGGCGCCAACAACTTGACACGACTAAAAGATTGATGTCTTCTCCCAAGTGCAGGAGTGTCGAAGTAATAAATAACCCGACAAGACCGGGGTCGAACCATAGGGAGGTTAATTGTACAAATTATAAACGACAATAGTACCACAACAACAATAATAATAATAACAACAATAATAATAGTAATAACAATAATAACAACAATGACAATAACAATAATAACTATAATAATAATAATAATAATAATAATAATAATAGTAATACTAATAATAATAATAATAATAGTAATACTAATAATAATAATAATAATAACAATAATAAAGAAAGAGAAGAAGAAGATGATGATGAGAACTTGGAGATGAGAACTTTGATAAGGAATATTAATGTAATGATTAAACAATGATAATAACAAATGTCAAGGTTAGAAATTCCACTAATGGTATGTCAAACAAGTATAATATAAACTCTTATTATTCAATTGGAAACCACACACAAAGGAGGTTCCAATCTGATTATATATTGTTAACATGATTACATTAGTCATCTTATTCGATTAATGTTAATACTTGTAAATCTCGTCAAGCATTCATGATTATAACTTATGTTAACAACAAATCAAGTTCCTTTCATAGCTCAGGTGTTGGTTATACTACAGTATGAACTATGAAAGTGCCAAGCATTTGTTGTACCAAGTGTTATACAACATAAATCAAGATTAATCATTTAACAAGCAAAGTATTAAAGAGTGAACAAGATAACAAATATAAAACATGTTAGTATCAAACATTAAAGTCCATATTAAGTTTACATTATACTTATTCTTACACCATTAGTGTAACCTTTTCACCTTGACATAACTAACTTAGCTAGACATAATGAAAGAAAGAAAAATAGATAAACAAAATAAGAACATAAAAGTTAACTAAGTAAAGGAAAGGAAATGAAAGGCATAAACTTAATATTAATGAAAACAAAGCATAAAAAATACAAAGAGAGAAAGGAAGAGCATGATCTTGATCTGGAAACCAAGATGCCTAAATGCATGACAAATGCCTCCTTTTATAGGCCAAAATTGGGAACTATTGATTTGATGACTAATTGATGAGTGGGTAGCCAACTCTTGACTTGGTGACAATCCTTATCTTCTCTTGTCTGCCCAAAACGTCATTGATAATGTCAAAATTGGAGCCACTTGAAAACATGAAAGTTGTAGGAAATTGTCTCATCTTTCTTGTGTAAACAATTCAGCTGATTTGGACTTCTAGAACTCCAGATATGGCGAAAATACTGAGCAGTGCTCGGGCTGGAGGACAGATTCGGGCTTCTTTGTTGTTGCTACAATTTGGACTTGAAAATGGCCTTTTTAGATCTTGAGCTCCATCTGAAAGTTGTAGGTCTATGTCTTACCTTTCCATCCATATAAAGTAGACCTAAATCTGAGATCTATAGCTTCAGATATGACCTAATTACCGAACAGTGTTCTGGTTTGGATTGCACCAACATCTCTTTTCGGAGTTTAGCCATCTCTTTGTCCTTTCAATTTCAATTCTTAAATTCATCAATCAATCCTTTCATTTATGTGATAGGCCTGCATTTAAAATGAACATTTACCACAAATTAAAGGTATCTTATATTATTAGATATATTATTATAAAACATGCTTTAGTTAAGGAGTTATTGATACTTTAAGTGCAAAATGATGATATAAAACCATGATAAAAATGCACTTTTAAGTACTAATCACTCTCTCTCTCTTTATTTATTTATTTATTTACTTTTGAAAAAGCATGTGTATGTACAGGTAGTTGTGATTGTGGCTCACATCTTCCCTTGGTTTTACGTCCAAGAACGGCTTAAACGCCCTCTATGGGTCGGGGATAGGCTTCCCATCCAGTTTTCTTAAAAACTAGCAAACAGGGTCTTTTTTAGTCAGATTCCCAAGACTAAGTCGATCATGTTCTTTATGAAATAGTGGCCATAAAGCATGAATTGCACGATGCACATCTCCACTAGGATGCGTCTCAAGAGTCCATAGAAGATTATCTAAAGACTCCTTACTCAGGCCATCCTTAATGAATTGTATTTTATCTTCACGGTTTATAGATACCATTCCTAAAGAACGACATTATGTATTACAAGTCCATCTAGCACATCGATGACAGACTTCTAATCGTTTTGCACGATGTTTCTTTGCCAAAGTGCTTTTACCTATTCCAGGCATGTGTGAAATAAAAGAGTTAGAGGACTCACCTGATAATCGGACCTTTGCTTCAATTAACTAGCGAATATCTTTAGGAATTCCATGATTCATTAACAATCTCAATCTTGCACATCTAGCACGGTAAATTTTTGTAATCGCATTATGAGGCAGAGCGGGAAAATACTTTTCCAATTTTTCAAGATTAGTGTCCATTATCAAATGAGAATTGGAAGAGAGATTCAAAGAATTGCATAAATATATGCACAAATATCAATTATTATGGGAAACTGAAAGAACCAACTTAAGTCATGGAGTACCGTTGTCCGCCATTTGACCAGGGTGAGAGAAACTAACAAAAATCATTCAAAAAGAAACACAAAAATAATGTAAGAAAAAAAAAATAATCAACCTTTATCTACAAGATCATTCAAACCAGTTGATTCATTTTCACTAGGAAAATTATCAAAGTAAGCTTTCAAACGATATCCATTTTCCTTAAAAACATTGTCATTCATTGAATTCTCAATATCACAGGCCCCATAAGGATTGTTCCATCTTGATCTTAGCTCTCTAGGGAATGAATAGAGTTGAGAATTATAAAATAAAACTTTTTGACCAGTATCAACTTTTTGAGAATTTTCACAAGTTTTGCAGAATGCATGCATGTCCTTGAACATGGTGGGCTAATAAAATCCATTTTGAAAGATTTTTATAGCTGTCTTTATTGACGAGAAATAACTTCCACATGCTTCAGAATGACAAAGTTTAATGACACTAACCTCATTGTCGGGAATGAATCTTTGAAATATTTGATCAGGACAATATTTGAATAAGTTAGGGTCATCACAATAAAAGCTCTTCACTTCGTTCAAAAACTTTTCTTTGTCTTGGGTACTCCAATCATCACAATAAAAATAAGTTAGGGTCATCACAATAAAAGTTCTTCACTTCGTTCAAAAACTTTTCTTTGTCTTGGGTACTCCAATCAGCTGGCAAATCTCTTAAAGCAAGAAAATTGATATTTTTATCATACCAAGGCATTGGACTAAGAGAAAGTAAGGATTCGTTAGGAAAGTAATCATCGATTGGTGTAATGTCAGATGTCAAATTTATTGTCACTTTTGACAAAAGATTCACATCAACATTTTCGGTGCTTTTTTCATCCGTAATTTCTTCCTCAGAATAAATCATTTGCAAATCTTCAGATTCATCCAACTCATTTTTACTTAAAGTTGATCATAAACTAATTCGTCAATATGATCTACTTCTTGTAAATCATTATCATCTCCAGGTTGTTTGCAAATGTTGAAAATATTCATCTCCAATGTCATGTTTTCAAATGATAGCTTCATCAGTCCATTCCTACAATTAATCAATGCATTAGAAGTTGCAAGAAACAGACGTCCTAAAATAACAGGAAATGAATTACATGCTTCAACAGGTTCTGTGTCCAAGACAATAAAATCCACAAGATAAATGAATTTATCGACTTGTACTAACACATCTTCAATTATTCCTCTAAGCACTTTTACAGATCTATCGGCAAGTAAAAGAGATATAGAAGTTGATTTTAACTCACCTAAATTGAGACTTTGAAAAACTGAATATGGAAGTAAATTCACACTAGCTCCAAGATCAAGTAAAGCTCTTTCAATTTTATGCTCTCCAATAAAGCAAGAAATTGTAGGACAACCAGGGTCTTTATATTTCAAAGCATTATTGTTCTGAAGAATAGCACTTACTTGTTCGGCTAGAAGGGCTTTCTTTTTCACATTCAGTTTCCTCTTCACAGTGCATAGATCTTTCAAAAATTTAGCATAGGAAGGAATCTTTTTAATAGCATCCAGCAAAGGTATATTGATCCTTACCTGTTTGAAAATTTCAAAAATTTCAGAGTTGTGATTGACTTTCCTTTGTTTGGTCATGGCTTGAGGAAATGGAAGTGCTGGCGGTGAATATGAGGAAATGGAAGAGCTGGCGATGAATCAGTCGTTTCTTTGCAATTTTCAGATTCAACCCCTTGCTTACCCTTAGAGATTGACTCATCATCTTTCTCATAAGGTTCAAGAGAGGGTTTTTCAATAACCTTACCACTGCGTAGAGTAGTGACTGATTTGACTTGATCCATATGTTGGCTTCCGGAACTACTTACATTTGCATTGTATTGCCCCTTGGGATTTTGTTGTGGTTGAGATGGAAACTTACCTTTCTCTTGGAAACTGAGAGCAGATGTTAATTGTGCAAGAGTATCTTTAAAATCTGTCATGTTTTGAGCAAGTTGAGTATTGATTGT
>NW_011503375.1:0-11134 GCF_000495115.2 Populus euphratica
TATCAAAATAACTATAAATACCGTCATCTAAGATGATGTTCAATGCACCTCACTTTTTTTTTATCACAATGGAAAGATGCATGTTATCATAGGCTTGATGGTGAAACTCTAACCATATATTTTTTTTTTACTCTTTTTTTTTTAGAAAAACATGGTAGTCATTAAAAAAAGAAACAAAGAAGTCTAATTATTTGTTTATTAAGTTAAATTAGATCTGTATTATATTTATTATAATGTATTTGATCTTAAATTATTTATCAAATTAATATTTTAAATTTTATTCATTAACATTTAATTTTTATATCAAATATGATTCTATTTTTTAATTATTATTTTTGAGTTTTTCTTATTCTTTTCTTAAATAACATTAATTTTTAATTTCATTTTTTATAATATAATTTTGTTTTTATATCAAATTTTATTCATATTCTTTTAAAATATATTTATGGCCACATTGTATGGCAAGTTTCCCAAACTATTCACAGTTGACCATGTGTCCATGCTCATCAAACAGTGTAACGAATTCTGGACCTGTAAATCCTTTCGGAAAAGGATAAGAAAGCCAATTATGGCGATGATTCATTATTACCAATGGCCATTCTAAGCTTAACTACTCTTGGAGAATTTCATTTTGCTGCATAGCATTCATTCATATGCTCAATTCTTACGTAATGCTCATAAAGAAACAGTAACGGTGGAATAAGTAGCTTTCAGAGAATTAGATACCTGAATCATCTGCTCTGACAGCTGATCTTAGGCATTAACATTGTCTGAAAAAAAAAAAGAGTATAGACACACACACACACACACACAAACACAAATAGAGAGTAATTGTTCTGAAAACTAATTTTACTCAATGATTTAAATGATAAGAATTAAAATATAATTTATATTATTTTTAATATTTATTTTAAATAAAAAAATTATTTTTAAAATTTACACATGCTTATATTACCTTATAAAATTTTAAATATTATTTTTTAATATTTTTTAATTAAAAATTTAAATGATAAAAATTTATATTATTTTTTTAATATTTTTTTAAGTGAAAACTTTGTATGTTTGAAATTTATATATTCATACTATTTTATATTTAATTTTAATTAAATAAATTGAAATAGTGAGATTCTTATAACTTGTTTAATTATCGAAGTTTTGATAATATATTAAAAAAGTAATTTAATTTAAAAACTTAAATTATTAAATAAAATATTAAAATATAATTTATATTATTTTATTTAGAATATTTAGAAAGTATGACGCGGAGTCACCACTTAGGTTTGGTTTGCACAGCAGCTTCATCATTAGGTTGGACTACCTGTTTCAATTCAAGCTTGTGGAATCCATCTCATTAGCAAGTTTTCCAAATAATAACTTCAAGATCTGTCATCATTTTAGTCATGGATTCGTCGTCATGACCACTAGCAGATTGCCTCTTGTTGCCGTTAATGGCAACATCTATGCCCACAACATCATTAATTATCCGTTGAGCGTGATACAGTACTCACAACATCATAACTATATAAGAATTACTATTACTATTACTATTATTATTTTATCTTATTATTTCAATGTTTATTTCACATCAATGGCGTCGTATTTGGAAATTATATTAATCTTTATTATGATGGGGTCTCACATTTTTTCAGCAAAATCAAGTGAATGAAACCTTACAAAATACATAGTATTTCTTCCTGATCAAGCGAGGTCAATGGACCCCATGGATATTTTGTGGCATAGACAGTGGATTAGCTCGCCTAGGGTTTCTTTACTGGTTGATGCGCATGTCACCATGCAACTAGTACGCACCACCACCTTCCTCAGCATTATTTACTAAGCAAGTCAGTTTTGCAGGGAAAGTGCGGCAGTTAACATATTTCATTCTTTCAGAACTAGTCTCGGCTCTCTTGACAGACTTCGAATTATATCAAGGTAAACACTGAATCATCATCCTATCGGGTAGAGGGGAAGAAAAGAAGATACGTAGAAAACATAATGCATTTTCTCAATTATATTATTTGTATTAAGGAAAGGTTCGACTCAAGACCCCTTGATGGAACCGTACATTTTTGTTTCTGTAAACTGATATGTTTTTTTCTTGATCTCACAACTGCGATTGCAAGCATATCTCTATAGGCATACACCGGACCTTCCTTGTCGAGTACGTAGGAAAAGTGTCTATGCTCTAACAACGAGTGTATACATAGAGGAATGTAAATTCTATAATATAAAAACTGAAGTTCCAGACAGCTTTCCTTTTAAATGGAGTTTCAAAAAAGGAAAAGCGAAGCTAAATTCTTAATGAACAAGCTAAATCCTTTTAAATATATTCCTTCACCAAATGAAAGGAAAGGGAGAGGGAAAAAGAACCAAGAAAAACCAATCAACGGCGCATGCCCCTAACCTCTCTTCTCCTTCGGTTGCCTTGCGTCCTTCCAAACGTCTTCACAAACCATTCAGGTATTCTTGCGGAAACTCTCAATCCAAAAACCACTCCTACCACAAGTCCACTTCCATATCCGATCACAACTGCTATCCATTCAATATCTTTTGGAAGAATATTATTGAAGCCTTGATGTTTTGGCAAGTTTGGATGCTGTGGAGATTCAGAACATTCGGATTTCTTTGGCAAATGTTCCATGTACAATCCTGAGTTACCTTCGTATGAACTTTTATCGAAAGTATTAAATTGTTTTCCTTGTGGTATAGGACCCTCCAATTGATTATGAGAGACATTGAAGTATGCAAGGAATGTGAGCTGAGTCAAATGCTGAGGGATCTCTCCAGAGAGCATGTTTTGTGAAAGGTCTAATGATTCAAGATTTCCGAGGTTCCCCAGCACTGACGGGATGTCACCTGAGAGATGGTTATTTGAAAGGCTAAGCGCATTAATCTTCTCAAGTGTCCCAATGGATTGTGGAATATCTCCTTGGAATGCATTGCTTGAGAGGTCAACGGCGGCAATCACATTTGGGATCTGCCAATATTTCATATACACGCCTTTGTTTGCCAAGTTAATTTCGTATCTGTAAGTAAAATCCCTGGAATAAACGGGCAACTGGAAAGTATGGATTGTCTGCATATATGTGAACTCCTTTAGATCAGAGAATCTCATACTTCTCAGGGTCTGAAAGAACTCTGATGGCAAGATACCCGTAAAATTGTTGTAGGAGAGGTCAATGATTTGCAACTTGCGAAACTCTAACATGGCACCAGGGCTTTTTATTGATCCAAAGAATTGGTTAGATCGCAAAATGAGTACCTGCAGCTCAGGAAGGTTCGCCAACCAAAATGGGAATTTGTCGCTCATTCTATTGTAACTCAAATCCAAAATCTCCATCATCCTGCAATTTGTTAATGATCTTGGCAGCTGACCCTCCAGTTGATTGTGACTTAGATCAATCATTCTCAATTTGCTTTCATCTCTGAACGCTTGTGGAATTCTTCCATGGAAGAAATTGTTTGATAGATTCAATACAAGCAGCGAATCACTGAAGTCGCCTAAACAGTTTGGAAACATGCCACTCAATTTGTTGTAAGACAAATCAAGGAAACCAAGAGATCGCAAATTACACAGAGATGGTGAAATTTCTCCTGTCAGAGAGTTATTTGAAATACTATAACCGATGAGGGAAGGTGGTGGAATCGGGAGTTGACCTTCAAGCTTGTTAGAATCGAGTTCTAGCCACTGTAGCTTCGTCAAAAGAGAAAGCTCCCATGATTGCTCAAAGCCAATGAAAAGATTGTTTGATTGTTTCGGAGAATCAAAATCGAGAGAGTTTTGTGACCTATGTCCCCTAGCCATTTCGGTATTTGGCCTTGAATCCTGTTGCGACCTAGATGCAAGTAGATCAACTCATCTTGGCTCCTGAGGAAATCTGGAAACTCACTTAAGTTGCAGTCACCTAATGCCAAATACTTAAACTTTGGAAGTGTAGTGTTATCACTGATATTAGTGAGCACGGTCAAATTGTTACGGCGTATTTGGAGCATTGTTAGGTGTTTGAGACTAGCAAACATGCTGAATTCTATAGTGCCACTCAAGTGGTTGTACTCCAATTTGAGCTCTTCTAGATTCACAAGTTTGGACATAGACTCTGGAATTGGACCTTGCAACTCATTGTGTCTAAGATGCAACAGTGTGAGCTGGGTAAGGTTCGAGATCCATAATGGAATTTTCCCTGTTAATCGATTATTGGAGAGATGTAATTGACTAAGTCGGGTCATGTTCCTAAGAGATAAAGGGATTTCACCAACTAAATTGATGTCTGAAAGATGTAAAGCTCTAATTTTGTTTAGGTTTCCTAGCCAAGACAAACCTGGGGAGATGAAACTGTTTTGAGACAAAGATAACACTTCAAGTTGGGTTAGGTTTGCCAACGAAGGAGGAACCTGACCTGAAAAATTGTTGTGTCCAAGATTTAGATAGCCTAGTTTGGTGAGATCACCGAGGGATGATGGAACTAGACCCTGTAAATTGCAGTCCTCGAGATTGAGAAATGTCAATGAAGACAAATTTGCGAGGGCATCAGGCACGGTAGAAGAAATGTTAACCGAGCTGAGGTCAAGTTGCTCAAGCCCGGTGAAGTTTTGAGCTAGCCTTCTCAAGTTGAAGCTTCCGAGTTCTAACAAGTTTCTTGCTGACGAGTCAACATTTCGACCAAGATCAAGAGTAGTCAAGTGAGACAATTCTGTGATTTCTAAGGGAATTTCGCCGTAGAACATAGAATCGGAAAGGTTGAGGTATGTTAGACCTGAGAGAAGGGCAATTCGAGATGGAACTTGAGAATAATTGAAGTCATTACCCCCCAGGTTAAGCCTTCGAAGGTGAACAAGTTGAAAAAGGCTGCTTGTGGAGTTGATAGAACCATGGAGAGAACTACCTCCGAGGTCAAGGCCAATAACATAGCCGGTGTCCTCATCACACTCGACGCCATCCCATAAGCAACAATCACTGCTTTCTCCTCTGATCTTCCATGATGCAGTCTTTGGATAACCGTAAGAACTAATGGAAGCGTTGTTGCTGATGGAAAAGCTTTGCATGAAGTGCAACAAGGCAGATCTCTCAACGCCATGACAGAGTGGTTGCACAGAAGTTGAAGTGTTTATTAAAAAAAACAACAGTGTCAAAAAGCACACGAATGACAAAGGCCCATACGATGATGAAGCCATGATGATGCTCCCGTCGATAATTTTTTGTTGTTAACTCTGAAGTTGGAGTGAGAGCCTTCTATAGCAAAACAACGGCATAGATTGTTTGACATTCAACACTGAAGAATGCAGAATCAGAAGAAATAAATTTGGTAGATTGTCCCATACGACGACTTAATTCAATTCTATTCATGGAACCAACCAATACGCTAGGAGGTTCGATTCCACAGGAAGAGAAATGACGACTCCTGTGTCTTCAAATTAATTCGATTATTTACTGATGAAGACTTGTAACCATGGTACATCCGAGTGTTGCTTACAATAGTAACGTTGATTTTTAAAATATTTTTTAAAATTTATTTTTGATTTCATTGCATTAAAATAATTTAAAACATAAAAAAATTAATTTAAAATAAAAAAATAAAAAACTTACAAAATTATGAATTGAAATAGGTGGCGTGCCAAAAATTCAATGAAAAATCCATTTAGATACTTAATCTTTAAAAATAATAAAATATATACCATTTAAGTCCTTTTAATTTTTTTAAAATTATTTTTCATACATAATTTTTTTTGTGCTATTTTTTAGTTCTTGGTTAAAAAAAAAGAGGGTTGTTAGATTTTGATGATGAGAGAGAAATTCTTAATACCAAAATAAGTTTTTTTGATATTCAAATGTTTCATGAGCTGAGAGACTTCATAATAGTTTATAGTTTCAATGTTACATGAAAAATTATATTTGAGTTGAGAAAGCAAAAACTAAACTAGTTTGAATTCAGATTTTTAAATTATTTTTTGTATTTGAAGTTGACAAAATAATTTGTGGGTGTTGATGAGGTGTTTTTCAGTTTAAATAGCTTAGAAATTAAGTTTTTTAGGCAAAAAAAGAAGTTGCCCCGATTTTTCAGGCACTGCTATACGACAAGAATCTAGACTTACAGACAACATATTACCTACTAACTTTTTTTTCAAAAAAATAAGGGTAAATCCTTTTAAAAAATAAAAATAAAAATTAGCTCAGGCCGTAAAGACTCACTAGCACTATGGGTCATGAGACTATAAGTTTAGATCCTTTTGGTCCTTTTTTTTTTAAAAAAAATGTTAAATATAAATTTTTAAAAAATATTAAATCTAAATAAATTCATAATTTAAATTATAAATTTAATAAGTTAAGCGAAAAGAAATGAAGAATTACTTTTTCTTTTTAATATTACTTTTTTTTACTAGTGTCTTTTATATATATATATATATATATATATATATATATATATATTGACACAAAGCATCCAACATTTAATCCAATTCAAAATAAAAGGTTCTGGTGTTGTTTAATTTGAGGCCATGTACAACCTCAATTGTCCAAAAATGATTTCAATGATTGGAGCTAATAACATTCCCTCCTTTTTTATATTAAAGTAATTGAAAATTCTATGTTTTGATTAAATCTTTTTTTGATGATTTTTTTTCTTATTTAAACTTTTTTTATAGAGATTTTTTTATGGTGGTTAGCATATTTAATTTTTTTAAAAAATTATTCTGATTCATCAATATTTTTTTAATATTTTTGTAGACAAGAATTTTATTTTAAAAAATATAAATATTTATTTTCAACTAATATTTCTGATATGTGCTGCCTTATATAATATTTTTTTATTTTATTTAATCAATTTAATTTGTGTTTATATGTTTAATATTATTTAATTGAATATAAAAATTAATTTTAATAAATAAATTCAGTAAACACAACTAAGTAAATATTTTATTTATTAACACATTTTATTTTTTTTTATTTGATTTTTAGTTATTGTTAATACTTTTTTTTAATTTATTATCATACATAGTTCTTAATTTATTTGATTATATGTATGCATAAACTTTTTAATTTATACTTTAAATTTTTATAAATATAAAAATGCATAAAAAAAACCTACATGTACAAAAGTTTTGTAAAAGGAAAAAATATATAGCCCATCGGTGATGTGTCATCTAATTTATATATAAATTAGAATGATGGACATGATACAAGTTTTTATTTATTAACACACTAAATTCTTAATTTATTTAATTAAATATATGCATAAATCTTTTAATTTTCACTTGGAATTTTTTAAACAGTAAAAATATGTCAAAAAAGCTTGTATAAAAAATGTTTTGTTGAGAAGCAAAATATCTAGTATTTAGTTTGACAAAAGCCCGAATTAAGTATTTAGTATTTAAAAACATAATATTTAAACATAGTTATTATTTTGTAAGGGATCTTTATTGAAGTCTTATATTATTTTTGACTTATATAGATGAAAAACAATTATAGCTTTTGATAAACTCTACTAAATATTACAAAAAAAAAAACTCCTTAGGAAATAATTCAAAAATATTTTAATATAATAGTGATTTTGGTAAAAGATGAAATTTTAGTTTTATAATATCGAAATATAAATATTATAATGTAAGGTCTAATGCTTTATCAAGTTTTAGTATTTTTCTAGAATTTTCAACTATAGTTATTTACTAAATATTAAGTAATAAAAATTTAAAATTTAAAAATAATCAATAATCAATAATGAGGAAACTACGAAAGAATTTTCCAAAGTTTTTCTTTTTTAGTTCAATAATAAAAGTTATCTTTAAGACAACTTAGTATCAACCACGATTATTATTGTTTTTCAAAAGATTCTAGAGACACACCTTTTTGTCAAACTAATGTATTCATAAAAATAAAAATTCAAAGTCCACAATTAACATATGTTAAAAAGTCTTATGTTAAAAAGTCTTGGTATTTAAATGTAGCAATAAACAGTGAAATGTGAAGATTTTTTTAATTTGTTTCTCAAAATTTTAGATTTTTATTTTTATTTTTTTAATTTCAAGCTTAGTTTTTTTTTAAATTTCATTCTCTAACATTGAATTTACTAGGTATTGAACTTTATAATTTATTTTGATTTTTTATAATGAAGTTATCTTAATTTTATAACTCGGATCACAAGTTTTACATGTTACTCATATTTACTTGGGTTATTTTGTTTATCTATTGTTTTAATTGTATTTTCATCAACTTCATCCTTCAACATTGAGTTGATTAGAAATTAAGCTTCATAATTGTCTTTTCATTTGCTTTTTATGAAGTTATCATGATCTCATGACCCGAGTCGCAAGTTGTATTAGTTAGGAAGATTGACTCAAGTTTTTTATGTTCTTTTTTTTTATTGAATATTTTTTTTTTCAATTTCATCCTTTAATATTGGGTTGTTAAGTATTAAACTTTATATTTGTTTTATTTTTTTTCTATCCATTTATCTTAGTCTCTTGATCCAGGTTTGACAAGTTAAATTAGATTATTTATTTATTTTATTATCAATTTAATCCTTCAACATTGGATTGATTAGAATTTAAGTTTCATAATTTACTTTTTATTTTCTTTCTATGAGGTCATCACATTCTAATGACCTGGGTCGTGGTTTGGGCCAGTTACCTGTGGTTTTTTATTATTATTTTTTAGTTGATTTTTTTTAATATTATCTTTTAATATTAAATTAATTGGAAATTAGACCTTATAATTTTTTTGGTTTTCATTTTATGAGGTTATCCTGGTATTATAACCTGAATCACGAGTTTGAACGGTTGACTCGGGTTGAATAAGGTGGCTTTTTGCATCATTTTTTAATTTCATTCTTCAATATTGAATTAATTAGAAATTGGGTTTTATAATTTGTTTTGATTTATTTTCAATTAAGTTATCTTAGTCTCATAACCTAGGTTTTACCGATTAACTCGAGTTGACTCAACTCATTTTTTAGTTAAATTTTGTTTTCAATCTCATCCTAAAACTTTGTGTTGATTGAAAATCGAGTTAATAAAAAAAATTATTTATTTTTTATTAGGTTATCAGAGTCTCATGACCTGGATAACGAATTTGACAGGTAAACCTGAGTGAAATCGGATAATATTAAATTATTATCTTGATTTTTTTAATCAAATTATAATTTTATCAGTTATTTATATAATTTTATCAGTTATTTAGATTATTTTTAAATTTACCAACCTGACTAAATCAAATTCTTATATAGTTTAGAAGAAAAAAAATCCTACTAAAGAATTCCTCTTGTGGGGAAGCAAAGTCCATTCCTAGACACAATGTCCAACAAGAACTTCGAAATTTCTAAAGTTGATCCATTTCTGTTCGAGAACAGAAGTCCATCCTTTAAACATAAGGTCCAGCAAGAACTTGGAAATGTCAAGTCCGTCTTCCACGTTATAAGTGTCCCATCCCTCTCCCGTTCAGCAGTCCAGCCATTCATGCATCAGACTCCAAGCCAGCTTCGTTCAATCTGAAAATTTGCTCCATTGACCAGAAGTATCATAGAGATAGCAATTCACGGTATTCTATTTTGTGAGAATAGCTATGATATGCTATTCCCTGTATTTTTCCCATATAAATTAGCTTTGTTGTTAATTGGTAGTTAATAAGCCACATAACCCTCCATTGCTGTTAATACTGCAGTAATTAACAGTATTTTTTCATATAATTTAACTTTTTTATATTAATATTAATTAATGGAAAGTTTCAGTATTTTTCTTCCCCGAGCTGTGCCCACCAAATGAAAGTTCGCTCGATTCTCCCTGCTAGTCTAGGCAGCTAAAATTGAAGGCATTTTCCCTATATACAAACACAATTTATTATTCACTATAATATTATAATTATATTTTTGCCTTTCTATACAATTATTTTTAATTTGTTTTAGCACAGTAAAATAATCTAATTATCCTCTAAGTTAGATTTTTTAAAACTAGCTAAGAAGCATATTCTTTTCCTATTATTTTTTAAAAATAAAGTAAAATGAAAGGTTTATTCTTGGAAAAAAAAACCCCAGAGGTTTTTGTCTTTTCCCTCTTATTTATTTGTTATTGCCAATTTTATTCCCACTTACTTATTTGTTATTGCCAATTTTATCAAGAACAATTTACTTTTTTTAAATAAATTAATTATTAATTAAATAAAAAAATATTTAATTTCCGTGCACTTTAAGTATGAGAGGTAAATAAAAAAAAACAAGAAAAAAGTTTCAAGACCACTACATGGTAGATCAAAGAGGGGCATTAGGGCACTTGAGGTGTTAACCCATTAGTAGGAGGAACTTGTTTCTTTTTTATGCATTCGGGTTCAAGTTTTATTGTGCACGTCTGTCATCCTTGCAGTACTTTTCATGTTTATTGGACTTGTAAAATGTTTAATGGATCGTAGAATTAGTCGTGATGCGTGCAAACTGATACTTATACCCATATAAATAAAAATAAAAATAAAAAGGGGCATTAGGCCGAGGAACTCGCTCCAACACCCTCTTTCCTTCTTTTGGAACCTTGTATAATAATGAAGATGCACTCATAAAAGCAGTGGTGAGAAATAAAATCAACAATGAAACTAGAAACAAACATCCAAGAGAGAGGAAAAGGAGAAATAATGTTGTGTTTGTGATTATCTGGTAAGCTAATGTGAAGCCCTCCTTCCTTTTCCTGCAAATTCCTTTCGTCTCCGGCTACAGATTGAAGAGTGCTATGTTCACAAGCACAAAAGAACAAGGATGCTCTGCAAAAACTTCTATCTTGTAGCTGTTATAGCTAATGAGCCATGGCAGTAAGTAAGAATGTGGATGCTCACCCAATCCCAAGGCTAGTTCCCGGATCAACCGCCTGAATGGAACAAGATTAATAACTGTGGCAAAAATTCATTTGATTTTAGTAAATGAAGTTTTAAAAAACCCTGTTTAGGGAAATGAGTTTCTAAATTACCTTTCTTCTAATTTTTCACTTGTTTTTTTTTTTTGAATTTTGAGGTAAGGAACTGAATGCTTGTTTAATAATGTGATAGTCTTTTTAAAAATTATTTTTAATTAAAAATAAATCAAAATATTATTATTTTTTACATCTAGAACTATCAACAAGCACCTAAAAAAATAACAATTTATTTTTTTGGACAAAAAAATTAAAA
>NW_011503426.1:0-10732 GCF_000495115.2 Populus euphratica
TTACCAGGTGGTCTAGGTACATTGGAGGAGATCTTTCATATTTCCTCTTGGGCCCAACTGAACATTCACCATAAACCTATAGGTTTGTTAAATGTTAATAGTTTTTATGATAATTTGTTATCTTTTCTTGATCAAGCTGTGGAACAGGAATTTTTAACATCTTCGGCACGACAAATCATAATCTCTGCTGCTACTGCTGAACAATTGATTGACCAACTACAATCTTTCATCCCTGTAATTGATCCCTCCATGAGTCAACTCAATTGGTCAAACATGAAACGCCATAAAAAGCTTAAATTGGATTTGAGCCTTAGTTTGTGAAAAATTGTGTCTTTTGGTTTTATTAATAGCATAATATTTGTGTTTTGTTGTTTCTTATATTTGTTTTAGTGTGTTTCAGGTTTGTCAATAGTCGCTGTTTCAGGTGATATCTTCTACACTCTATCTTTTTGCTTAGAACATTGAGGACAATGTCTCGTTTTGGTTGGGGGGAGAGGGTAGTAGTTGATATTAAAAAAGAAAAAAGAATTCTATTATTTAAACCATTTGCAAAACTATTGTTACTAGGATGGCAGAGTAACGGAGGAACTTTAGTGACTCTTGAGACGCATCTTAGTAAACATTCTTAACAAGGTCTATTATAATACTTCTTGACATATTCAGGTTTACAAACTCTTGGATTGTTATCTATAGATTCTGTTTATATGCCCATCTAACAAGTATTTTTAAACCTTCATTTTCACACACACACTCGAACATATGATTGTGGGTTGCATATTGGATTATTACATTATTTGTGTTCTTTTGTTAAAGGTAACAACTAAGGGAAATGGATAGTATATAATATGTAAAAAAAAAAAACAAAAATAATAATAAAAAGAAAATAAAAACAAAGTAGATAAGTTTGGTTTCGTAGCCTCCTTGACTTAAGCAAATAAGCCCGAAGGGGTGTTTGAACACCTAGTACCCTAAAGTCAACTGACTTGGGAGTTATTGGCCCAGTGCTTGTTACATGGGTTGAGGAGAAAGCTTAAGGGAATCAAACACTGCACTATCTACATATCAGTATTTGCAACCCGAGTTACTAAGCTCGTAGGGGTATCTCAACACCTGATGCCCTAAGACCAACTGGTCTGGGAGTCATTAGCCGAAAGCTCGTTACATGGGTTCAGCATACATTGTGCTATTACTTCGACACTCGTGTACTTAGGAGAAGACATTAATATTTTGGTCATGTCAAGTTTTTGGCGCCATTGCCGGGGGTAAATTTTGTACAAATTGTAGTATTTATTTTATTTTCACTTTTCACTTTTCTTGTATCTAACTTTGTTTCTTTTCTTTTGTTTCTTCTTCTTCTTCTTTTTTCTTCTTTCTTTTATTATATTCCTACACGTGCATGAGAATGTGGTCACATATATTAAGTGGTAGACTTTGTAGGGTATCCTTATTATTTTAAGAAAACATGGCCGAAGAAGATAATCAATCTCTTCATAATGAGAATAATGAGAATAACCGTTTTAAAACACTTACAGACCACATTAATCCCATAAGAACAAGTGCACCCTTATGCATAGTTTTCCCTTCTAATGCATGTCATTTTAATTTTAAGCTAGATATTATTCAACTTTTACATTTTTTTCATGGCTTGGATTTAGAAAATTCATACTAGCATTTAAGGGAATTTAAGGATGTCTGAAACACCTATAATGACTCAAATTGTAATATGAACACAATCAGATTAAAACTTTTTTTCTTTTTCATTCAAAGATAAAGCTAAAACATGGCTATAAAATTTAAAACCAAGATCCATTTATGCTTGGGATGAAATGCAATAATAATTTTTAAAGAAGTTTTTTCCATCTCACAGAACCAACTCTTCAAAAGACAAATCACCATTTTCACTCAAAAACCAGGAAAAACATTTTACCAATGTTGGGATAGGTATCGAGACTTGCTTAGTACTTGCCCTCATCATGGTTTTGAAACATGGAGATTGGTTTCACATTTCTATGAAGGGTTAACACCTAAAGATAGGCAAATGGTTGAATTGATGTGCAATGGAACTTTTGAAAATAAAGACACTGATGAAATAATGGAGTACTTAGACTACACCTAGAGATAGGCAAATGGTTGAATTGATGTGCAATGGAACTTTTGAAAATAAAGACACTGATGAAATAATGGAGTACTTAGACTTGTTAGCTGAAAATACACCTCCTTATGCTCCACCTCCTAGAAGAAATCTTGAGGAAACATTGCATGTATTTATTGAAAAGTAAGAGACAATCAATACTCAACTTGCTCAAAGCATAACTAATTTTAAAAATACTCTTGCAAAATTGATATATGATTTTAGTTTCCAAGAGAAAGGTAAGTTTTCATTTTAACCACAACAAAATCCCAAGGTGCAATACAATGCAAATGCAAGTAGTTCTGGAAGCCAACATATGGATTAAGTCAAATCAGTGACTACTCTTCGCAGTGGTAAGGTTATTGAAAAACCCACTATTGAACCTTGTGAGAAAGATGATGAGTAAATCTCTGAGGGTAAAGAAGGGGATGAATCTGAAAATTGTAAAAAAAAGACTGATTCCCCACCACTACTTTCATTTCCTCATGCCATGACCAAACAAAAGGAAGTCAATCACAACTCTGAAATCTTTAAAACTTTCAAATAGGTAAGATCAATATAGCTTTGCTGGATGCTATTAAACTGGTTCCTTCCTATGCTAAATTTTTGAAAGATTTGTACACTGTTAAGAGAAAAATGAATGTGAAAAAGAAAGCCTTTATAGCCAAATCAAGTGTCATTCTTCAGAATAATAATGCCTTGAAATATAAAAACCCTGCTTGTCCTATAATTTCTTGCTTTATTAGGGAACATAAAATTGAAAGAGCTTTAGTTGATCTTGGAGCTAGTGCGAATTTACTTCCATATTCAGTTTTTCAGAGTCTCAATTTAGGTGAGTTAAAACCAACTTATATAACTCTCTTACTTGCTGATATATCTGTAAAAGTGTTTAGAGAAATAGTTGGAGACGTGTTAGTACAAGTCGATAAATTCATTTATCCTGTGGATTTTATTGTCTTGGACACAACCTGTTGAAGCATGTAATTCATTTCCTGTTATTTTAGGATGTCCATTTCTTACAACTTCTAACACATTGATTAATTGTAGGAATGGATTGATGAAACTATCATTTGAAAACATGACATTGAAAATGAATATTTTTAACATTTGCAAGCAACCTGGAGATTATAATGATTTACAAGAAGTAGATTATGTTGAAGAATTAGTTTATGATCAACTTAAATCTACTTTGAGTAAAATTGAGTTAGATGAATCTTTTATAAATGATTTATTCTTAGGAAGAAATAACAAATGAAAAAGGCACAAAAAATATTGATGCAGATCTTTTATTAAGAGTGACAACAGATTCGACATCCAACATCAAAACAATCGATGATTACTTTCCTCACGAATCCTTACTTTCTCTTAGTCCAATGCCTTGGTTTGATAAAAATATCAATTTTCTTGCTTTAGAAGATTTGCTAGCCAATTGGAGTACCTAAGACAAATAAAGTTTTTGAACAAAATGAAGAACTTTTATTGAGATGACCCGCACTAATTCAAATATTGTACTAATCAAATATTTCAAAGATGCATTCCCAACAATGAGGTAAGTAATGTCATTAAATTTTATCATTCTGAGGCATGTGGGAATCATTTGTCATAAAAAAAAGACAGCTGCGAAAATCTTTCAAAATGGATTTTATTTGCCCACCATGGTCAAGGACACACATGTGTTCTACAAAGCTTGTGAAAATTATTTAAAGTCAGGATTTATTTCAAAACATAAGGAATCATTAGATAATCTTTTATTGACTTTTGAAACGTATTATGGTGGAGATATGCATTTTGAATTTCATGACTTATGACCCCATTTTCATAAAGAACATGCTCGACATAGTCTTGGAAATCTGACTAAAAAAGACCTTTGTTTGGCAGTTTTTAAGAAAATTGGATGGGAAGCCTATCCCAAACCCATATAGGGCATTTAAGCCGTTCTTGGACGTAAAACCAAGGGAAGGTGTGAGCCACAATCAGAACTTCCTGTACATACACATACTTTTTCAAACAAATAAATAAATAAAGAGAGAGAGTGTAAGATTTCAGCTGGCCTACATATAGGTGGTATGATTGCCTTTTCAATTTCTTATATATAAAATCTTCTATTCCTTCCCTTCATTTCTACTCAACCTATGCATTAAACAGATATAAAAATGTGTAGAAATGACAGGTTCCTCAAGTCATCATATAAGAAATATTTGTGTTTTCGGTGGATCTTGTCCTGAGAAAGAAAAGGAGATTTTAGAATCAACAAATCATCTAGGTCAGGTACTAGGTGAGAGAAAGATTTATTTAGTGTATAGGGGAAGCAGTCTTGGGTTAATGAGAAGTGTGTCAATAGCTACATTTTTTGGAGGTAGTCAAGTTTTGGGGGTCGACCCCAAGCTTTAGCACAAGGGGACTGACACGATCAAAGAGTTGATGTCTTATCCCAAGTGCAGGAGTGTCAAAGTAAAATAACCCGGCAAGACCGGGGTCGAACCACAGGGAGGTGAATTATATAAATTACAAATAAAGAAAAAGATTTAAAGAGAATAATAACAGAAAAGGAGTTGAAGAAAGTTTTGGGATGTGATATTGATGTAAGGATTAAACAATAACAAAACATATGTCAAGGTTATAGGATTCACTAATGGTATTTCACATAAATATAATATAAACTCTTTTTATTACTCAACTAGAAACCACACACAAAGGAGGTTCTAATCGGATGATTTCTCGTTATTAGCTCATTATAAATTACTAACATGATCATATTAATTATCTTATATAAGTAATACCATACTTATAAATATCATCAAGCATTCATGTTGCTAGTTTATGTTAACAACAAATCAAGTTTCTGTCATAATAACGATTTCGGCCGAAAACTATGAAAGATCAAGCATTTGATGTACCAAATATTATACAACACAAATCTAAATTAAACATTTAATAAGCAAGGTATTAAGAATTAGTAAGATAAAAAGATAAAACATGTTAATAACAATCTTTCTTGGATATAAACATTTAAAGCTCATGTTGAGTTTATATTATACCTATTCTAACACCATTAGAAAAACCTTTTCACCTTGACATAATTAACTTAGCTAAACATTAAGAAGGAGAAAAACACAAATAAACAATATAAGAACATAAACATAATATAAGCTAACTAAGTATAGGAAAGGAAATGAAAGAGCATAAACAAGAGATTACTATAGCATAAAAGAAAACTTGAACATTACAAAGATGTAGAGAGAAAGCAAGAAGATAACTTTGATCTGAAAATTAATATGACTAAATACATGGACAATGCCTCCTTTTATAGGCTAAGTTTCAGAACTATTGATTGATTGAAGAATTGGTGGGCATCCATTGATTTGGTGGCTGGTTTTTGACATTAATGGCTGCTGGTTTTTTGATATTGTGGGCTGATTTTTGATATTGTTGGCTGGCCAAAACGTCATTGCTCACATCAGAATTATAGCCAACTGAATTGTGGAAGCTGTGGGCAATTGTCTCAGCTTTCCATAAAAAAAAACCAGAGCTCATTTGGACTTCTAGAACTCAAGATATGAGCCAAAAACCGAATAGTGCTTGAGCTGCAGGACAGCTTCCGACGTCTTCGTTGTTGCTAAGATTTGGGCTTGAAAACGGCAGAACTGAGTCTTTGACTTCATATGAAAGTTGTAGGTCTATGTCTTACCTTTCCATCGATATAAAATGGACCTAAATCTGATATCTACAGCTCCAGATATGATCAAATTACTGAACGGTGTTCGAGTTTGGAATGCACCAGCAACACTTTGCTAAGTTTGGCCTTCTTTTTATCCTTTCAATTTCAATCCTTAAACTCATCAATCAATCCTTTTATTTATGTGATAGACCTGCATTTAGGATGAACATTTACCATGAATTAAAGGTATATTATATTTTTAGACTTGCTAATATAAAACATGCTTTTGTTAGGGAATTTAATGATACTTTAGGTGCAATATGATGACATAAATCCTTAATGAGAATGCACTTTTAAGTACTAATCACACCCCCCAACCAGCTTATTACTAGTCCCTAGTAATCAAAGCATTAACATAGAAAAATAATTTGCAAATACCACAAAGCAAGGCATTCATCATTTAACTTCTATTAATCTATCCAGATAAACAAACTCTCATTAAATTTATATATCTGCTTAATACCTCTTAAACAAGATATTAGTAAACCTTCTTTCGGTGCTCAATAAATCAAAACATAGCTATGGAGCTTTTCATGGAAGAAAACAAAATTTTTGTTCTAATGTTTAAAGTTAACTTCCTTGGGTTGGGATTGTTATCTTCTCTTTTTTTTTCTTTTTTTTTTTTTTTTTTTTAAAAAAGCAAGAATTTATAGCACAATGTATCCTGAACCCATGTAACGAGCTTTCAGCTAATGACTCCCAGACCAGTTGGTCTTAGGGCATCAGGTGTTGAGACACCCCTACGAGCTTAGTAACTCGGGTTGCAAATACTGATATGTAGATAGTGCAATGTTTGATTCCTTTAAGCTTTCTCCTCAACCCATGTAACAAGCACTAGGCCAATAACTCCCAAGTCAGTTGACTTTAGGGTACTAGGTGTTCAAACACCCCTTCGGGCTTATTTGCTTAAGTCAAGGAGGCTACGAAACCAAACTTATCTACTTCGTTTTTTTTTTTATTATTATTTCTTTTTTTCTTTTTTTTAAAAAAAGCAAGAATTTATAGCACAATGTATCCTGAACCCATGTAACGAGTTTTTTTTTTTTTTTTTTTTTTTTTTTTTTTTTTTTTTTTTTTTGCATATTATATACTATCCCTTTCCCTTAGTTGTTACCTTTAACAAAAGAACACAAATAATGTAATAATCCAATGTGCAACCCACAATCATATGTTCGAGTGTGTGTGTGAAAATGAAGGTTTAGCAATACTTGTTAGATGAGCATATAAGCAGAATCTATAGATAACAATCCAAGAGTTTGTAAATCTGAATATTTCAAGAAGTATTATAATAGACCTTGTTAAGAATGTTTACTAAGATGCGTCTCAAGAGTCACTAAAGTTCCTCCGTTACTCTGCCATCCTAGTAACAATAGTTTTGCAAATGGTTTAAATAATAGAAAATAAAGTTACGTAATAAATTTTTTTTTTTTTTAATATCAACTACTACCCTCTCCCCCCAACCAAAACGAGACATTGTCCTCAATGTTCTAAGCAAAAAGATAGAGTGTAGAAGATATCACCTGAAACAGCGACTATTGACAAACCTGAAACACACTAAAACAAATATAAGAAACAACAAAACACAAATATTATGTTATTAATAAAACCAAAAGACACAATTTTTCACAAACTAAGACTCAAATCCAATTTAAGCTTTTTATGGCGTTTCATGTTTGACCAATTGAGTTGACTCATGGAGGGATCAATTACAGGGATGAAAGATTGTAGTTGGTCAATCAATTGTTCAGCAGTAGCAGCAGAGATTATGATTTGTCGTGCCGAAGATGTTAGAAATTCCTGTTCCACAGCTTGATCAAGAAAAGACAACAAATTATCATAAAAACCATTAACATTTAACAAACCTATAGGTTTATGGTGAATGTTCAGTTGGGCCCAAGAGGAAATATGAAAGATCTCTTCCAATATACCTAGACCACCTGGTAAGGCAATGAAGGCATCGGCATGGTTAAACATTGTATTCATTCTATCAGACATTGTAGAGACCTGTAATTCCTCTCCAATTGTTTTTCCAATGATGTCCCCTTCGGCTAAAGCTTTAGGGACAACCCCCAAAACTTGACTGCCTCCTACAAATGCAGCTATTGAAACACCCCCCATTAACCCAAGACTGCCTCCCCCATAGACTAAATGAATCTTTCTCTCAGCTAGTACCCGACCAAGATGATTTGCTGATTCTAAAAATTCTTTTTCTTTCCCAGGACTAGATCCACCAAAAACACAAATAGTTTTTATTTTAGAAACAGAGGAACTCGCCATTTCTACACACTTCTATATATGCTGAATGAATGGGTTGAGTAGAAATGATGGGAAGGAAGAGAAGATTTTATAGATGAACAATTGAAAATGCAAAGCATACCACCTATATGTAGGCTAGCTGAAGTCTTACTCTCTCTCTCTTTCTTTTTTATTTATTGGTATTATTTTATTATTATATATATATATAAAAAAATGTATGTACAAGCAGTTGTGATTGTGGCTCACAGCTTTCCCTTGGTTTTACGTCCAAGAACGGCTTAAACACCCTCTATGGGTCGGGGATAGGCTTCCCATCCAGTTTTCTTAAAAACTGGCAAACAGGGTCTTTTTCAGTCAGATTCCCAAGACTAAGTCGATCATGTTCTTTATGAAAATGAGGCCATAAATCATGAATTACACGATGCACATCTCCACTAGGATGCGTCTCAAGAGTTAATAGAAGATTATCTAAAGACTCCTTACTCAGTCCATCCTTAATGAATTGTATTTTATCTTCACGGTTTATAGATACCATTCCTAAAGAACGACATTTTGTATTACAAGTCCATCTGGCACATCGGTGACAGACTTTTAGTCGTTTTGCACGACGTTTCTTTGCAAAAGTGCTTTTACCTGTCCCAGGCATGTATGAAATAAAAGAGTTGGAAGACTCACCTGATAATCGGATCTTTGCTTCAATTATCCAGCGAATATCTTCAGGAATTCCATGGTTCATTAACAACCTCAATCTTTCACACCTAGCACGGTAAATGTTTGTAATCGCATTCTGAGGCAGAGTAGGAAAATACTTTTTCAATTTTTCAAGAGTGGTGTCCATTTTTGTTTTGTTTTGTTTTTAAAGAGAAGTGAAGAAGAGATGTAAAGAAAAGAGAAGGAACAAGGAATTGAACAAATATATACAGAGATATCAATTATCATGGGAAACTGAAAGAACCGACTTAAGAGTCACGGAGTACCGTTATCCGCCATTTGACCGGGGTTGGAGAAAGACTAGCAAAACAAAAGTCACACCAAAAAGAAACACAAAAAAAAAATGAGAAAAACAAAATAATCAACCTTTATATACAGGATCATTCAAACCAATGGATTCATTTTCACTAGGAAAATTATCAAAGTAAGCTTTCAAACGATGTCCATTGACCTTGAAAACATTACCATTCTTTGGATTCTCAATATCAAAGGCCCCATAAGGATATACATGTTTCACAACAAATGGACCGCTCCATCTTGATCTTAGCTTTCCAGGAAATAAATGGAGTCGAGAATTATAAAGCAAAACTTTTTGACCAACATCAAATGTTTTTCTCAAGATTCTTTTATCATGAAAGTCTTTGATTCTTGCTTTATGAATTTTTGAATTCTCATATGCATCATTTCTTATTTCTTCAAGCTCATTTATTTGTAACTTACGCAGCTGACTCGCATCATCCAGGTTTGAATTGAAAGCTTTAATAGCCCAATAAGCTTTGTATTCAAGTTCCACAGGCAAATGACAAGGTTTTCCATAAATCAACCTATAAGGTGACATACCTAATGATGTTTTAAAAGCAGTTCGATAGGCCCAAAGTGCATCATTAAGTCTTAAAGACCAGTCCTTTCGATTAGGGTTCACTGTTTTTTCCAAGATTTGTTTGATCTCCCTATTAGCAAGTTCTACTTGTCCATTTGTCTGGGGGTGATAAGGGGTGGAAACTTTGTGTGTGATTCCATATTTCTTCATTAAAGACTCAAATGGCTTGTTACAGAAATGTGTTCCACCATCACTTATCATGGCCCGAGGGATTCCAAATCGACTTAAAATGTTTTCTTTCAAAAACTTAATAACTGTTTTATGATCATTGCTACGACTTGGAATTGCTTCTATCCATTTTGAAACATAGTCTACTGCGACTAATATGTACACAAAACCAAATGATGGAGGAAATGGACCCATAAAATCTATACCCCAACAGTCAAAGATTTCAATGACAAGAATAGTACTTAAAGGCATCATGTGACGTTTTGAAAGAGATCCTAACTTTTAACAATTTTCACAAGATTTGCAGAATGCATGCGTGTCCTTGAACATGGTGGGCCAATAAAATCCACATTGTAAGATTTTTTGCAGTTGTCTTTTTTGACGAAAAATGACCCCCACATGCCTCAGAATGACAAAATTTAATGACATTACTTACCTCATTGTCAGGAATGCATCTTCGAAATATTTGATCAGTACAATATTTGAATAAATAAGGGTCATCCCAATAAAATTTCTTCACTTCGTTCAAGAACTTTCTTTTATCTTGGGTACTCCAATGAGCTGGTAATTGTCCTGAAACAAGAAAATTAACAATATTAACAAACCAAGGCATTGTAGTGATAGAAAGTAAAGATTCATCAGGAAAGTAGTCATCGATTGGTGTGATGTCAGATTTCGAATCAGTTGTCAATCTTGACAAATGATCCGCGACAACATTTTCAGTGCCTTTCTTATCCTTGATTGTGATATCGAATTCTTGAAGTAACAAAATCCACCGTACCAATCTAGCTTTAGAATCCTTCTTAGAAAGAATATATTTCAACGTTGCATGATCGCTAAAAACAATAACAGGTGAGCCAACAAGATA
>NW_011503397.1:0-10979 GCF_000495115.2 Populus euphratica
CAAAATTTATTTGACTTTTATTACAAGAAGTGACATTATTATTTCCTTATTAAAAACTATTTATTATCTTCGTGTTAGGCAAGTCAATTATGAAGATCATTCTAAGATACCTCACAGTCATAAAGATTATGCTAAGATATCTCACAATAACAACCTTGAAAATCATGTCAACATCTCATGATCTTGAATACCATGCCAGGACTATATAGCATCTTTGAAAATTATAAAGCATTTGTACATTTAAATTTATGTTATGATATTAAATTCAAACTCCCCACGCACGCACGCGGATCAATACAACATTGTTGAATACTAGCTTGTTCACTTTCCCGTACATACCATAAATAACAAGATCTTCTATATATATATATTCTTTAATGTTCATTTTTATTTATTTTGCAAGCAAGCTTTGCTTACTTTTCTTTTTAATCTCCATCCACATTCACGAAACTTAGCACATGAAAAGTCTTTGGAAGGCTCTAATTGTTTCTTGAAAGGTGTTTATTATATAGCTTGAAAGAGAGTTTTATATTTTTATAATGTTTTTGCTCAATCAAGATTTAGAAGTTTTTGTCTTCTACATTCAAAAAATTAGTTTTGGGGAATAATCCATAAAAAATTAACAAAAAATCAACAAGTTATGTAAATTTTCTCACCAATGCATGTTCTGAATTATTTTTTTTCAAAAAAAAGTTCAATTTTGTCTGCACTCACTCACCAAATACCCTATTGAAAAATGGAAAACATCCATATGATTTTTTTATTTAATTTACAAGGAGATTTAAACAATTAAAACTTGGTTTTATTCATTTTTTTTATTAGATTCAACTTATGACATTAGAGCTCCCTATAGTATTGATTTTTGATAAAAACATCCCTATGGTTTTTATTTGGACAATTGAAAAGCAAACACAAACATAAGGTGACGAGACAAAAACTAAAACTAATGGCAGGACAAGAACACTATTATTGTTGATTTAATATAATAAGATTATCCTTTTTACCCTTCAGTGGAGATAATTATAATTATAATAATTATGGTTGTAATAATAATAATAATAATAATAATAATAATAATAATAATAGTGATAATGATAGTGATAGTGATGATAATAAGAATAAAAATAATAATATTATTAGTTATAGTATTAGTGACAATAATCATAACAACAGTATAAATAATAATAATAAGAACAATAACAACAACAACAACAATAATAACAATAATAATGATAATAACAGTAATCACGATAATAATACTAACAATAATTATGATATTACTTGTTAGTAATAATAGTAATGATGATAGTTGTAATGATTATGTTAATATTAGTAAGAATAATAATAGTAATAATTCATCATTCAATATTAGATTATATTTATTGAGAATTGAGTTTAACTACTTTTCCATATATGGTATTGTTGATTTAATATCTTAGATTACTAATTTCAAAAGTTTACATGGCTAAACTTTCTCTTTTATTTTTTTTATATTTTTTTAATTTTATCGTTTAATATTGATTTTTGAAAATAAAAAAAAAAGATCATCCAAATTTTCTCTAAGCCCATTAAATAAATCAATTTAAATCGAGTTAGCTATTAAAGATTTATCATCTCACCTGGGTTTATAGCATTGCCAAAAAATCTTCACGCTCTTAATAACTTTTATTTTATATTTTAAAAAACATAGTTGGGCTAGCGGTGGAGTGTGGACAAATTAAA
This sequence comes from Populus euphratica, assembly GCF_000495115.2. Taxonomy (NCBI): domain Eukaryota; kingdom Viridiplantae; phylum Streptophyta; class Magnoliopsida; order Malpighiales; family Salicaceae; genus Populus; species Populus euphratica. Next base: position 1,723 of record NW_011503397.1, read on the forward strand.
TAGTAAATACTAAAAAAAGTACAAATCTTAAAAAAAGTGATCTAAACAAGTGACACGACAAAAAAATAAAACTAATGAGAGAATAGGATCATAAAAGGAGATTTGTGACTACTATGATTTTTAAACCTTTAAACCCTATTTGGTGGTTAACCTGATTCGTAGTTTATGTCACAAGTTTTGATCAAGATCAATTCTATTTTTTTCATATAAATGAAAATGACATCATTTTTTTTAGAAAAACAAATAGTTAACTCATCTTAATTTTGGTTCTGGATCATCCAGATCTCGAGTCAACCTGTCAAACCAAATTGGTTTTAAAAACTATGGTATCATAGAAAAAACCCATAAAACAAAGATAAAAATAAAGCATAAACATAACTTTATAATTCAGTGACTAGGTAAGGAGGTTGAAGGCAGGTAAAAGCAAGCATAAGGCAAACATTATAATATGCTTTAAAATGCATGAAAAAAAATGTGCAAGTGCTATGTACATGGACTCATCACATCGTGAATTACACTGTAGATATAGAGTTTTTATATTGCAAACCACACTGTAAATATTGTCTTTTCTATTTTTTATTTCAAAAGCACTGTGAACCACACTATATTCATAAAATGTTTACATTGTGGACTACATTGTAGATGTTCAGGAAATATAGGGGCATTGCCTTTTCTATTCTTTATTGCAAAAGCTGTTGACACGTGTTGGTTTAAGGCATAGCTGTCAGATCTAAGGTCATTGGGTTTGGTTGTAATGCGAAACCCAAGGGCTGAGGCCATGGGGTTTGGCTTGACCGTCAAACCCTAAGGCCAGACCTTAGGCTATTAGGTTTGGCATACCCGTTATATCCAAGGCTACTAGAAGCTCTTGGGTCTAGTATAACTGCTAGATTTATTTAAAAAAAATATTTATTAAAAAATAATTAAGATATTTATTTAAGATACTTAAAGGGTGGTTTAATATTTTTATATAAAAGTAAAAAAAATATAAATTATTTATAATACTTCAAGGGTAATTTAATTTTTTTTTTAAAAATAATTATAATTTATGTTCATGATATTTCAAGAGTAGTTTAAATATATTTCAAGTGTAGCACGAATGTTTTTATAAAAAAATATAAAAAATTTAATTAGCATTTCTGTTTAAGATACTTTAAGAGTAGTTTAAATATTTTTTTATTAAAAATAAAAAATTATAAAAAATATTAATTAACATTTGTATTTGAAATACTTTAAGGATAATTTAAATATTATTTATATTAGAAATAGAAAACATTTATTAATAAAAAAATATTTAAGATACTTCATGGGTAGATCAAATTTGTTTTTATGTGTGGTTTCCGATTGAAAAATAAGATTTTATACTATACTTGTTTGACATACCATTAGTGGAACCTCTAACCTTGACATTTGTTATTATCATTGTTTAATCGTTACATTAATATTCTATCTCAAAGTTCTCATTTTCTTCTTCTCCTTCTCCTTCTTTTTATTTATTATTATTATTATTACTATTATTATTGTTGTTGTATTATTGCATCTATAATCTGTACAATTAATCTCCCTGTGGTTCGACCCTGGTCATGCCGGATTATTTATTACTTTGACGCTCCTGCACTTGAGAGAAGATATCAATCTTTTAGTCGTGCCAATTTTGTTTGTTAGGTTTTTTTTTAATCTTTTACAAGTGTTTTTTTATTAATAATTTTTCATCAATTCCATCATTACTGTGAGTTTTAGATGTTAAACTAAATTTAGAAGGTTCATTCATATTGCTTTTTTATTTTAAGGTGATTGTTTTTTATCCATTTTTTTATTTATTTTTAATATTTTGTAGTTTTTCTACTATTTATTTTTAAATGATTTCACCCCTATTTTTTTTAATACATGAATAATCTATGAAATTATAAATATTTTTCAATTTCACGCCCTATGAGTTTTTTTATCTTTCAAACTTGATTTTATTTTTTAATTTCTATTTATTTTATTTTTTTAAAAAAATTTAACCATTCTTGAGTTTTTTTATATTAAATTTTTTCCCTGTTTTTTATTTTTCTAGATTTTTTAATAATATTTTTTCATTATTTTTTAAAAATTAAATTGGTTAATAATTAAGTTTTTAGTTGAATTTGAATTCAAAATCTCACGGGTGTGATTTTTAAAGATTAAATTAAGTTTTGAAGGTTTAATTGAGTTTATTTATTGGTTTTTATTTTTTTGTGACGGAGTTTTCTTATATTGTATCTTTAGTTTTAGGGTTTTTTTATTGTTTTTTTTTGTCTTTTACCTTAAGTTGACCCTTATCATTTTTTTTTAATTTCATCCTTATTATTTTTAATTTATAAATTATCTATTAAATTATAAATGTTTTTTAATTTTACTCCTCATGATTTTTTTATTTAACAAATTTAATATTTATTTTTTTAATTATTATTTATTTTGTTTGGAATATTTTGTTTTCAAATCTCATCATTCTTGTGTTTTTTATCTTATTAAGTTTTATTCCTATTCTTTTTGTTATTGTTTTTTTTTGTTTGCAAGTCTTTTTATTAATATTTTTTCAGAATCTTATCCTACAAAATTCAATATTAAAAATAAAAATAAAAATAAAAATCTAGTTTGATTAAGCCAATATTTTATGATTTCTTTGTTATTTTTAATTTAACTTAAACAAAACCCATATTTTCATTTTATAAAGTTTATATTTAATAAATACATTTCACTATTTTCTTTTTGAAAAAACTTTAGAATTAATAAAAACACTATCCTCTCAAGTAAAAATGCAACGCACATCATCGTTCCATATTGTCAACTTCTAGTGTTTGACTTTGGTTTTTCATCTCATTTCGTTCTCAAAGAAAACGTGAGGAGTTAAAAACGAACCACCTACCCCATCCACGTGTCGAGCATGAATTGGCTAGGGAGTTCTAGAAACTCATAGAAGAAGAAGATGAAAAGAGAGGAAGATTCTCGATTCGGAGGCCAGTTGTATGGTATAAATTGCTTCTCCTGCCTTTCCTTGTATGCATCGTTGAGGCCAGGTAGAGAGACTTTCCTTTAAAGTCGTGCTTTTCATCAGGTAATCCTTTGGTCCCTTCTATCCTCTCTAGTTTTCTATTTTCTTTGATTTATCTTGTTTCTTCATTTAAGACTTGAATCTTAGGTTTAATTCTACGTGGATGCTTTTCTCTCCGGTGTCTTTGGCTTTTAGATTTTTATTTTTAATTATTTTTTTTTTCTTGTAGATCTGTGTAATTTTGAAGTGCTGCTGTTTAATCTTTCGTTCTAAATGACGATACGATTTTCTTTGTTTTTGTTATCAATTTTTATTTCATTAATGAAATGAATTTAGGTTTATACTTTTATTTTTCTTCTTGTAAACTCTAGAATGTAGCAATGTGGGAAGTCTTCGCGCACTCGTGTTCGAGAAATTATTAGGTATACTGGGAGTTTAGGCTCTGTTCGCTTCGACGGTGCGGTGCCGTTCTGTTTTTTCCACCGCAGATTTGAAAATATTTAATAAATAACATAATTGTGCTTTTAGAAACTCAGTGAGAAAAAGTTATAATTTGAAGTTTTTTTTTAAAAAGTTATTACCATAATATCATAATGTCAAACATGCACAAAAGAGCTGTTTGAAATTGTGTTTCAAATAGTATTTCTATAAAAATTGATTTTTTTGTTATGAAATTAACTTATTTTTATATTTTTGGATCTAGAAGTGATGATGTTAAAAATAAGTTTTAAAAAATAAAAAAAATATTTGATGTATTTATTGCTGAAAAATATTTTGAAAAATAATTATTGCCGCACTCTCAAACACTTCCAAAATTATTTTGCCTATATAAATATATAGGGCTTATCATGGAAAGAATTCATGGCCCATCTTCATTTGAGAGTATCGGCTGCAGCTTTGGATATACCGAAGAAATCTGACTTTTCAAGTTATGCTTGGGATTTTTTGTAAATTGGTATTGCAAATTTTGTATCATATTGGTTTTAAATGAATGATTGCGCAGTTGGATTGTGACAGGAGTAGATTATCATTCATTGGTTGACAGAATATTTTGCTACTTATAGGCGGTGAAATATTGTGAGAGAGATGGCCGAGGTAAGATTTTGTCTGTCACGCTCTTTGTTTTTCATTGCATGTTGTATTAGAGGTATGCATGTGAGTTGTGGCATTGGCTTTTTACATTGGTAATTGAGTCAGAACTTTGATTTACTGATGGTAGGAGGGTTACAAGGTTACCTTGAATGTGTATGATCTCAGCCAAGGATTGGCACGGCAACTCTCGACAGCGTTTTTGGGGAAGGCCATTGATGGAATCTGGTAAGTTTCTTGAATGAGAATGATGCGTTGAAAATGTCGATGCCCGAAATAACATCCTTTGCAGTGATCATGTATCTTGTACTTGCTTTAATATAAAGTAGAATGCGAGTAGTGTAATTGGAAATTGAGCAAACCTCATTTTACGATAAAAATGTTGAGGTGGATAAGTGAAGGCTAACTGTTTTGGTGGGGTATTTGTGCCCCCCCCCTGTGGAATAATTTTAACAGTTTAGAAGTGAATTACGTGCATGCATCCCTGGCTGGGGAATGCCTAAGTGGCTTATTCAATTAATTTTTTAAATGGGCAGTTATTTTCAATATATACATAGATGGAGACATCTTCTGCCCGTAATCATTGATGACGTACCCAAATTAGCTGTATTTATATTTTAAAACTGTTTTTGGGATATGAATTAGAACTTATTTTTTTCGGGAATTCTTCTATGTAATTCATTCTTTATTAACTTTAACAACATTTGGTACATTGTGCAGTCTATTATGCAGGGATGTAAAATGATCCTGAACCTCATTTTTTTAGAGTCTTGCATGAGTTGTTATGAACCTTCAAGCTGTAGAGCTTTAGTGTTATGTGGCTTTGTATCTGACTTTATTGTGTTGTATTTCATCACAGGCACACAGGAGTTGTGGTGTATGGTAATGAATACTTCTTTGGGGGAGGTATACAACATTTGCCTTCTGGAACAACTCCATATGGAACGCCAATTAAAGTGGTTGATTTGGGTATCACACATGTACCCCAGGATGTATTTGAAGAGTATTTGCAGGAAATTAGTTCCCGTTACTCTGCCGAAACTTATAGTTTACTCACTCACAACTGCAACAACTTCAGCAATGAGGTTGCCCAGTTTTTGGTGGGTGTGACCATTCCAGAATATATTCTTCTGCTACCCAATGAAGTCATGAACAGTCCAATGGGTGCTCTTATAAGTGAGTTGATCTAACTTAGTCTTGATTATGCAAGTCATTTACTTTCCTCCTCCTGTCAAATTGAAATACAGATAGGGTGAGAGAGTTCTTCAATGAATTACCCTGATAACTTTTCCTTTCCCCCTTTTTTTTTTTCTTTTTGTTTTGTTTTGAAGTTTGAATTTTGAATGAACTAGCTCAGGTCCATGGATGCTCTTTAACCCCTTTTTTTATTCTCTAGGAGAAAAACCCTCGTTTGGGGTCTAATAGCTGTAAATGGTTTTCGTTTAGAGAACTTAGTAATGTGTTATGAAGTCTCAAATATCATGGTGGGATAGTGCTAGTGGATAGCAATTGCGCATGCAACCATACTGCTCGTGGCAGCTAACTCCTAACATATTATGCTTATGTTTATGTTGTAGTGCCCATGATACAAAATCTGGAGTCAACACTGAGAGCAGGGGCTGTCCCGCAAGTTCCACAATTCAGGCCTCCTTCAATGGCGCAGTCTTCACAGACTGCAACAGTTACTGTTGATAAATCCACGGCTAGTGGTCCTAGCCCTTCCGCAAAAGTAATCGTTAAAGAGGCTGATGTCAAAGTCAAATCTGATGATGCCAAACCAAACGAGCCCAGGACATTGGACACAGTCCAATCTGCAGAAGCCAAAGGGAAGACTACAGTCAATGGAGGAGATCCTCAAGATCCACTTGGCGATGCACGAAACAAAGTACAGGAGGAGATTGGGCGTGAATTCGCTGCGATCATGGCTACCGGCACTTTTCGTGCAAGTGAGGCAGCAGCTTTAGCTACCAAGAGAGTAATGCAAAGATATGGTCATCTAAATGCTGCAATGCCACTGAGCTAGAAATTGTGGAAGTGGATAATTTTAGGTGGCGTGGTAGCTGTCATATGTTAATGTGACTTCTAAATCACCATCACAATGATAACCTGATGATCTATCAGATTTATCTTTTATGTAGGCAGATACTGTTAGGCCTGCACCTGATTCTAGGCCCGGGATCCGTCTTCCCAGTCAATATTTGTGGCTAAAACATGGCACATTGCCTGAATTTAACTATCGGATAATCTTTGTAGTCAATATATGTTGACTTGTGTCAATCATTGGTTTGGTTGGACGTCACCTGAATGTGACGGGTGCTGGTGTTTGTGGCTATTGCCATTGCGCTCGATGCTCGGATGTTTGGTTGTGTAAACATGCATGCAGCGTCCGATCTGGCTCTTGGCTTAAGCTTGTTTTCAAATTAAAGTTGATGAGAGTCAATAGGATAAAATCTAGTCGATTTGATGAAGCTGCTCAAGATCATCTAGAATTTGATGAGTTTTGACATTTTTAAAGAGTTTAAAACAAAATCATCATCATTCCATATCTTTGCATTTAAAAAATCTAATTACTTTAAAATCATCATCATCAAATAAGTACTATACATGATATAATCATAAAGCTTAATCTCCAGAAAATAAAATTTTAAAGTATAAAATAAAAAAAAAAATAAAAACCTAAAATTAAAAAAATAAAGCTTAAATTTGGAATAAATAATAAATTAAAGGGCAACATCAAATTTTAATTTTGATTTTTAAACTAAAAAGAACAAAAGCATTAAGAATTTTTTTTTTAAAAGAATAAGAATACAAATAAAAAAATACATTATCAACTTGTAATGAAGATTGAAATTAAAAACAATTAAAATTTTATAAAAATATTAATGAAAAAAAGAAGAAGAAATCATAAGAATAATAATTAAATTAAAAACACAAATATATGATAAAAAAATTGAACATTATAATTTTTCATTATTTTTTTTTTACATTAAAAAATTTATGCATGCATCCAATTAAATAAATCATGAACTCTTATGTAAAAAAAAATAATAAAAGAAAAGTCATTAATGATAAATAAAATTATAAATGGAAAAATTGAGAGACAAATCAAGATATTTAATATTTAATTTTGAATTTTAAACTAAAAAGAAAAAAAGCATTAAGAAAAAAAAAATTAAAAGAATAAGAATACAAATAAAAAAATACATTATCAACTTGTAATGAAGATTGAAATTAAAAACAATTAAAATTTTATAAAAATATTAATGAAAAAAAGAAGAAGAAATCATAAGAATAATAATTAAATTAAAAACACAAATATATGATAAAAAAATTGAACATTATAATTTTTCATTATTTTTTTTTTACATTAAAAAATTTATGCATGCATCCAATTAAATAAATCATGAACTCTTATGTAAAAAAAAATAATAAAAGAAAAGTCATTAATGATAAATAAAATTATAAATGGAAAAATTGAGAGACAAATCAAGATATTTAATATCAAAACATATGGAATAAAGGGATAAATCATCATCATCATCATTCCATATACTTTAAAATCTAATTATGTTTAATAAATTTATTTATTAAAATTAATTTATAACAAAGATCAACACATATATAAAATTAAAAAAATATTATATAAGGTTGTACATATTCAACCAATTAAAAAAAACACTTAAATCTAAATAAAATACATTAAAAAAATTACAAATGAATCATACTAATTTCTTAACAAATTAAACACATCCAATAGAATTAGAAATAATTGTTATTAAAAAATGATAAATAAGAAAATTTTTTTTAGAGAAGGAGTATTAATTAAAATATTAATTTATTTTTTAATAAATACATATAAAAAAATATTAATTAAATTTTTTTTAAACAAAATGAGTCAAATTATGTTTCTGATCCAAATAAAAAGAGCCTGTGATTAGACATGTATTGTTTTTAGTTACACACGCAAACAATATGTATGTTTTTTTAAAAGATGACATGTTATTTGAGATTTTATAATCCAACACTATGGTAATGGGAAAAATATGATTCATGGTTTTTTTTCTTTTAAAAATCCATTTTAACCTGTCTTTAATCCAAAATAATTAGTAAAAACTCTAATAATCATGTTAAATCAAACCATAGCCTTCAAAAAGATAAAAAACCAACTCAAAACATGAAATAACAAATCTTTTTGATTTAGGTGTTTTCAAGGTAAAAAATACTTAATTTTAACTCCTCTCACTATATGAAGTATTTTGATACAAAAATTATATATTTTGGTAGTTTAAATCTTTTTTAATGGCAACCTTTTTTTTTTAAGTCAGAGTTTATATTCCTTTTCTTTCCTTCACTCAAAAAAATTAGAAAAAAAAAATAAAGTTTAGTATCATAATATATTTTTTAAAAATCTTAAATACTTGATAACCTAATTGCTTTAAAAGATAAAGGAAAAAATGAATTTTTTAAATAAATTTCATTCCTACCACCAATTTTATCCCTTTTTGTCACTTTAATCTATTTTCTTTCAATTCAATCTTTACCCCTAAAAAACATGTAATGAAGCTCTAATTTGGACTCATAATAACTCAGTCATGAAAAATAAAAAAATAAAAAAAATTTAAGCATTAATTTTTTTTTAAATGTCATCGCTACAAGATAATAAACAATAATTTAATGAACCACTAGTGAAAATATCACACTTTTTAGCTTTATTGTTAATGAGCCTTTAAAGCATATCCAATGAAAAAGCTAAATGGATAGCTAAAAATAAAAAAAATTAATCTATCTTTTTTGTGCTTGTTTTTCATACGAGGGGAAAGCCAAACAAAATGCTAAAATACCTTCTTTTTTTTTTTTCACAAAAGCTACTCCTACATATCTCTCACAAAAGCCAAAACTAACAAAGTGGGGCCAACAAAAAAAAAAACCAATTAAATCTAGCCATATGGAAAAAAAACATCAAAATTATTAAATTTTATATGTGTTTAATAAATTTTTTTAATGTATTTTATTTAGATTTTAATGTTTTTTATAATTGGTTGAATATGTGCAGCCTTATATAATATTTTTTTAATTTTATATGTGTGTTGATCTTTGTTATAAATTAATTTTAATAAATAAATTTATTAAACATAATTAGATTTTAAAGTAT
>NW_011503339.1:0-806 GCF_000495115.2 Populus euphratica
ATCCTACTCTTATGTATAGCAATAACGAGAGTTCTATTCAGATTGCTCATAACTCAGTTTTTCATAAGTGAACTAAACACATTAAGATCGATTGTCATCTCACTCGTCATCATCTCAAGCGTGGCACAATTACTTTGCTTTTTGTTTCTTATTCCTTGTAGATTACATATTTCTTTACTAAGATATATTTTATCTCTCGTTTTCATTTTCTAGTTGAGAAACACTTGATACTTATAACTACCGTATCATGAGTTTGAGGGGGATATTAAATAATATTTATATAGACTTATCTATTAAGAATAAAATAATATCTTTAGCTTAACTTACATTTTTTTATATATATATTTAGATTAATACTAAGCACTTATAATAAATAAATAATTGAGAATTCTAGCATATTTTTTATTTTTTATGTTTGATTTTAGTTATAATGGTGTAGGAACCTTTTATTTATTATTTTTCATTGACTAGGGAGAACACTTGAGAATTATGGGTCCTTTGGCACGTGGCGATCATTGTTTTGGTTCCAGTTGTTTTAAATTTTTAATTACTTCTCTCCATCACTCGCAGGGGTTGAGGTTTTTCATTTCATTTTTTTAATGTCTACTTTCTCCAGTTATTTTTTCTGCATGCTAATTTCATTTTTTTAAAAAAATTATTTATAGTCTTATATCTTATTTAGATCTTTTAGTTTCTCAAGTATATGCCTTCTTGCTTCATAGTGCTTTGCTTTGCTATTTTTTCGGCGAGCCCCCATGCTTCTTCTTTTTTTTTTTAATAATAAAATTCCCTCTTTTCTCTTTTCA
>NW_011503339.1:1760-3200 GCF_000495115.2 Populus euphratica
AAAAATATTAATTCCTACTCGAATTGTTGCTACCTGAATCCAATTATACTAAGGTAGAATTATCCAACTATGGCATTATATTGACTTAGGCATTAGAATTACTCCGATTGTGGTTTACCGCATGCCCTTGGTTGTTTCTGCCAAGAACAACACCAAAATTAAATCCTGGTGCAATAGAGCTAAGATGGAATTCTACGCAAAAAGAAAAGGAAAGGAAAAGGGAAAACTCTGTCGTTTAAAAATCAACAATTCGATAACAATTATTCTTTAAAAAAATACAATTTGAGAGTAATTATACTATTATTAACGTTGTTATCATATGCAAAAGTACTATATACATGTTTTGTTTGAGGCTTGATCTGTTAATGGTGGAGTTAATATCTTACGGGGGAAAAATGCACAAGGGTAGACATTTTCTGCAGCTTTGGTTACTCTTCTGCACGTTCACGGGACATTGCACTGAACTTAAATGACTTGAACTCCTTAGATCAATAGTTCACAATCATTGAGAAAAAAAGCTTCATTCCAGAATGCTACTATATTAAGTTAACGGCAATTATCAGAATTAGTAGGAGACACAACTGTAATGATTGCTACAGAAGCATCCAGACACAAAAGTATCCATGTTTTATGCTCATGCAGTCGTATGATTCTTGCCTGGATATTCAGCGGACCAAATTCCATGCTTATAAATCGTTTTGTTTTCTTCTTTTTTTTCTTTTTGGAATGACCATGAATTTTTTTTCTTTTCAGATATAGCAATCCTTTATCTCTGTCTCTTTAGAGTAATTTTCTTAACTTGATCTTTACACAGGAGCAGTTAAAGAAGCCTTTTTGGGAACTAACAGAGCAGATAGAGGCTTGACATCCACGTTGATATGATTTAATAAATTCAACAGCAGTAAAGGGATGGTTGAATCAGCATCATGGGGATTTGATTTTTCTTCTTTCAGCAGATTGGTTTTAGATTTAAGCACCAGACAAATGGTAGATTGGTGATCCCTTCTTTATGCATATTAGTTCACCTAATCTAAAGCGTAGTAGGAGTTTGGTTAACGACAGTTTAAAAGTTGTCTTTGTAAATTCTATATCTTTTCTTAATTATATTTTTCCCGCTTTTTAAGTAAAAATTGGATTATATGATCTTCCCTTCATTGTGTGGAAGGAAAAGGACCTTCCACAGCAATGTCAAACCAACACTTCAGCAGTATGTTCGCTAGAACAGAACAGTTATGAGCTGATGACAATTACTCAGTGCTGGAATTCAAGTTTAAAAAAGAATAGGATTATGAACCAGACACATGTTTTACAACAGCATTGCTAGACTGATGAGCAAAAAACTTTTGCCTCAGTTGAACATATGGGTACCCGATAAATGACAGAAAGTGGGCAGGCTTTGAGAAGGAAAGGACCTCGTACCACACTTGGTTCTTCGCATCC
>NW_011503339.1:3252-11466 GCF_000495115.2 Populus euphratica
ATTTGAAAACCGCTCTTCCCCAGCCTGTTCCCCAGTAAAATGTTAGTAATGGCCTGTGTTTATGTATGCCAAAGAGGCTTAGCAGGCTAAAACTTGAATGTGAAAATGACTAGACAGTATGAAACAAAACATTCAAATGCTTTTCTAATATTACTTTATCCATTAAAAAGAAGAGTCAGCAGGATTCTAATATTACTTTATCCATTAAAAAGAAGATTCAGCAAGAAAAAAAAACAAAAGGAAAGCTCAACACTCAACAGACAAAGCAAACAAGCTGTAGCAACATTATGCAGCAGGCTGTCAAGCCAACCCATAGTCAAGCAACCATGATCTGCTCGCAGCTGCTATGCTACATCAAGCTATTAATTAGTTGATTTATTGATTGTATCCATTTTGATAACAAGCATGATGTGTCAACTGAATGAAATGATGTATGCCAAATTCTTGATTCCTATATATTGACATGGTGACTAACAAGGTTCGCGTCATCAAATTTCAACGTCAGCAAAGAGTCACAACAAGTCTAGATCTCCAAAATTAAACTTGTAACAAAGAATCACTAACCAGCAAGTGACCTTGAAGGGTACCGCCACCGAAACAAAACGAAGCCATATCCTTCTTGGAACTCCTGCTTTCATTTACATAAACAATCTGAAGAGGCATCATAACCCAAGGCAAAAACTCCTTTACACATACACAAAACTTCACTCCACTTCGAATCGGAGTCTTCGAATCAACAAATCCCCAGTCAAACCCAAAATGCCTGCAATCAAATTAAACAAAAAAAATATTCATACCCTAACATTAACATTTCTCACTTAAAAAAAAAAAATCACAGACCTCCAATTTTCAAGAGCCAACTTGCCCTTTTCATAAGTTTCAACACCAGAACCAACTAAAACACGAGCATGGTTAATCAAGAAACCATCTTTTGAAAGCTCATTGAGAGAAGACGCATGTTTGGAAGTAGCTCCCCTGTACTTAGAGTCATAATTAAATCCATCTGACCTGTTATTAAGCAATTAAGCATCAACTATGCATGAGAAATGACAAAACTGTGGAAGAAAGAAATTCAATATTAAAGGGTCAGTTTCTTTATACTTGTTTAGACAATCCTTCTGTTCTTGAAGTGATGGCTTAGCCCAGCACAAGAAAACCATTGCTACTCAAAAAAATATGAAGTCCTTCAAAAGAATAAATGTCAGTGATGAGAACATGATTCCAAAATTGTAATTGAATACCATTTCTTTGAGGGATTGGATTGCAAAGTAATGGTCTTTATACGTTTTCAGAGCTAAAAGAAAGAAACAAATCCACGCTTTTGAGTTGAAAGTCTGGAGCTTTTTACCTTTTATAGTGAAGAAAGGTTTGGAATTGTGCCTTCAATTCTCAGCTCTGCGTGATAAAGAGTCTGAAGTTTATGGTTCAGAGAATTGGAAGAGAGTGAGATGGAAGAGGGGAGAGAGATTGCAGCTGCGAAGGTCAGTGAAGCCTACAACGACTTGTCTCTTGGAGCTTATTCGTGTTAAACGACTTGCCACCTGCAGTTATTAGTGGACGTAGACGACATGGGTGAAATAGGATCAATTTCCGAATACTTGGAAGGAACGTACCAATAAATGAAAGAACGTATCAATAAACGCAGGTGGCAAGTCGTTCAAGAATGTATTTCTTTTTGTGATTGCTTCTACTTTTTATAGCAAATCACAAAAACAACTTGTCTGGTTATGATCTAAACACCGGTTTGAATTTATAGGGCCCATATTTTTTTTATGGTTGGGCCGCAGGATACTAGTATTGCACTGGCTTCTTAAAAATTTTAAAAAAATTTAATATATTATTGTTAAAAATAATTTCAAGATAACAACAAAAACTCATCACCTTCCAAGATCCGTCACAGCAAAACATCGTATTTGTTAACTTGTTATCATCTTCTCCTCTGTTTTCATAGTCAAATGTCATATACTCAAATATATTAAATTTCACTGCAAATTAATATATAAATTAGTGTCTCTTTTTGTAATTTAATATGCAATAACAACTTCAACCACACTTTTATACAAATACTTATAATTAAAAAACATTTTAAATAATATAGAAGTTAATTTGATGTAACTCGATTGACTTGATCGATTCATAAATATTTTGAATGTCTAATAAAAACGTAAATGACTTTAAAAAAATTAAGATAATATTTTTTAAAAATAATTAAGATAATAAAATATTAGATCGATTCAAGTCAACCTAAATTAACATCTCAAATCTATAACTCAGGTCATGAGACCATGATAACCTCATGTAAAGCAAATTGAAATAAATTATTAATGTTAATTTCTAATAAATTCATTGTTAAATAATGAAATTGCAAAGAAATTAACCTACAAAAAGGACATAATAAAATTATCTAATTCTACTCGGAAAAACCCTGTAACTCAGGTCATGAGACTAAGATAACTTCATATAAATTAAATTGAAATAAATTACAACCTAATTCATAATTAACGAAATATTAAAAATTATGAATAATGAAACTAAAAAGAAAATATCAATTAAAAAATAGATAAAAAAAAACTTGAGTTAATTAGACTAATCTGTTAAACTTATGACATAGGTTATGATATTGAGATAATGTAAGCCCCATGCCTAAAAATTGATAAATCAGTATTAAATAGGGTCATTCTTAATTGAAAATGATAAATTAGGAGGAAAAATATTGTAATTTAGGATGAAAATTCCCTATAAATTAACTTAAAATTTAGATAAGATAAAGTAATTGATTGATACATGAAATATCAACCTGATGATAAATCGTTTAAATCTTCTAATAAGGTAAAATAATTATTTAAATGAAAATTTTATAAATTGAGATGAAAATAGTTAGATGATGTTGGTAATAGAGTGAAACTCTATCTAAAATAACATATGATTTTATGCATGAAAAACATTAATCGTCATTATAAGTCCAACGTACAATTGTGTTATTTTGACCGAAAGTGATGCAAGCTTCAAGAAAATTAACATATTATTCAATATGAGGTTAAAGTTTCATGTCAATTAGAGTTTGTCAATATGAGGTTAAAGAGTGCTGAATGCTGATAATTGGACCAAAATAAACAAGACTCATTAGTGACATTATCATAATTTTAACCAAATCTTTTTCTTCTTTACTTTTCTAGTCAACCCTTTAAAGAAAGAAGAACTTGATATTTTTGTTCATTTTATCTTAAAGATAGGTGCTTATTCTTTTAAATCATAGATTAAAAAATATATAAGGATGATTTTTTACTAGGGAGGCTCATCCAAGTAAGAAAAACCAAAGAAAAATGGGTTATGAGGAGAGAAGTTTGAGAGAAAAAGTGTTTAAAATATAGAAAAAGTTTGGGTTTTGGGACGAGGATGAGCAAAATCCTTAGAGATATGATGAAGAGCTTATTAAATTGAGACTGGAATTTATTGGTAAGGTGCTCTTACCTACTTATTTTCTTGTTTAATGGTGGAAGAATGAGAAAGGTCCAAATTCTTTCAATTCAGGGTTCTTAAAACTAATTAAAAAAAGCATAATTATTATTAATTATTATAACTTGATATGGAATTAATGTAAGATAAAGTGAAATTGTGAAGGAATTAAAAGAAAAATTATAGGAGAACCTAATACATAAAACCCAACCATCTATGTAATTTTGGAGAATGGAGTAAAATGATTTTAACTTAGTGATACTTATATTTATTTTATTGATATAATAAACTATATTTGTGAAATATTTCTAGTTGTATATGGGGATTTCATATCATATGTGTTTTGGGAAATTTTGGTTAAAGAAATAAATGGCATATATGAAAGTTAAGATTTGTTGTTGTTTAAAGGGTATAAATAATGGTTAAGATTTGATCTGGGGTGTGTGTTGTGTTTTGGTAGGATGTATAATCTTTTTATGTTGGTTTTGTATTGTATAAAAATTGAAAAGAAAGATGGAAACTTGTTAAATTATGATAATGAATGTTTATAAATTAATATGAAAGGTTAAGATATTATTGTTAGGGTAGAGATTGTTTGGAGTGTATGAATTAAATGTATAGAAATTAAGAAACTTATTCAAGTTGTATGGGAAATTATTGAGATGAATTGTATATAGTGTTTTGGTGTGTTTGGTATAGGAATTAATATATTTAAAAAATAAATTATAGAAATTATAACTAATTGTGAGTTCGTTTGAAATTATCAAAAGTTTTAGAATAATTTGGAAATTTAATTAAATGAAATTTCTTGTGATGTTCTAAGCATGTTTAGAAATCTTGAGTTTTATATTAAACATTTAATATAGATTTCGAAGGGTTTAAATGTTTTGTGTTAGATACATTAGAATGTTGGAATTATAAATTTTTTGCTAAATTAGGTAAAATGATTATAGTCTTGATCTTTTAATGATGTAAAGATGTTTAAATGTGAATATCATGGTTTTAAATTGGCCTTAATAGGTAAATTATAATTAAGTTGATATGTTTTGGGAAAGCTAGGCATGTATGTGTTTAGAGTGTGTTTGGTATTATGGTAGTTGTTGTGGTTGTGGTTTGAAAAAAATTATTTTATAAAAAGTACTTTTAGTTGAGGTTGGTTTGAAAAAATATATGTTTCATTAAAATTGTAGTTGAAATTGAGATTGAACAAAAAATAGTTTAATGTGCATGGTTGTGGTTGAAATTATTTTATAAAATTATTATATATATTTTGATGTGAAACAAAACTATTTGTGGTTAGTGGTGGAAGAAACTAAGTTTAGAGTTGTTGTTTGTGCAAAGCATAATTTTTATGCTTTTGTTGAACCTTTGATCCAGTCATAATTTTTGGTGAGTCCCACCAAAACAAAACTTAGAAAATACTTAACCAAACATTTGGCATGTTAATTAAAGTTACTTTAAATGTTTGGGATAAGATAGGCAGGTGAAGGTATATAAATTGAAAACCTTAATGTATATATATATACATGAATCTAATAAGATTATGATTTTTATAATGATTTCCTAAATTATTAGTTTACAGAAACTTGAGAAATTTGACAAGTTAATCATGATTAAATAATTAATTTTTTTGTTTTAAGTATTTTGGATGCGGAAAGAAAATTGTAATGAAGATGAAAGTAAATTGTTATGTAAATGGTCAATTTTACCAATTATTTCTTCTCCGGTAATGGTTAACAAGTTTACTAACAAAAGTTATAAACTTATTATACATTACATCTTATTCTTTCATGTGTGATTTCCAAAAATTTCCAAATTTCAGATATCATTTTATTAATAGATAATTCATGAAGAATTTGTATTTTTTTTTTAAATTGAAACAATTCTTGAAACCTAATTTCTAATAAACTCAATATTAATAGATGAAATTAAAAAAATCAAGTTAACTAAATTAATTTATCATATTAGTAACATGAGTCATAAAACTAGAATAATTATATAGAATCAAATCATAATAAATCATGAAGTGTAATATTTAATAAATTAAATATTAAAAAATATATTTTAAAAAAACCACTTCTTTTAATTTTTTTAAAATTAAATTAAATTAAATTAATGTTTTCACATTTTCAAACATGAAAGCAGAGGAAGGATCGCCTCGCCGTGTATGCGGTGAAGATTAAACCAAGAACCCTAAAAGCTTAGCTTAATTCTAATTCGATTTCTAAACGGGGCTATGAGAAAATGATTTTTTAAGAACGTTGAAAAAAAAATTATAGATGGCGGAGTAGATGGATAATATTACAGAGGGAGAGATAAAAGAGCATAGCGAAGACGTAGAAAAAAAAATTAAAAAAAAAATGTTGGAATAGCTTCGTGTTGAATGGAAGCAAAAGAAACTTTTAACTTACATTGGAACTCCTTCCGAGGTATTTATTAGAATGAGTTTCTAGTGGTGTAATAAATTGTAGATGAGTGCCGTGATTTGTGTGCTAAATTGGTGAGCTACTTGGTGGGCCTCTCTTCCACATAAATATTTATAACTGCCATTTGCTATTAAAATGGTGAACTTTTTTTTTTTTTACCTGTGTATTTTTTTTTTAAAGTAAGATTAGCTTCGTTCGAAGACATGTATATACATGCTTGGATAGGCTCTAACTTATATAAAGATTTTATTAATATTTTTTAACTAATTTTATATAAAAGAATTTGTAATTCTCAATTAAGGTATTAAAAAACTCCAAACCTTCTAATATGATTCTTTAGTTTTAACTTGGGTTAAAATTTTAGAATTTTTGGAGAAATTTAGAAATTTAATAAAAAATTATAATTTAACTAGTTTTATATTATTGGGTATAATTTTCAATCTAACCATCAGATTGAACTGAAATTCTACGAAAGATCTTAAAATATATTGAATAAAATCTAATTAAAATTTTAGGATAAACAAAGTTTGATAATGCTAACAAAAAAAGATCGTCAAATAAAAGCAAAACGACTCATTAAATATAAAATGATTATTTTTCATTAAAAAAATAAAACAAATTAGTTCTTTCTTCTTTTTGTATATTGCTGACTGGATAGAAGCATAATAGGAAAAAAAAAAAGACGAGAGAGAAAGAGAAAAAAATAAGGAAAAACATGGAAAAAAAAGAAAAAAAGTTAGAGAATAACATTTTAAGCTTACAAAGTTCAACTTATAAAATATTAATATAAGAAAGAATAAAGTGAAGAAAGGAAGAATTGAGAGAAGAAGAAAAATTCATTACTTTGTTTTTCAGTTAATATGAGATTGTTATTCTATTCCGGCTGAGAGATTGTTATAATATCAATTCATATTCAATTATAAATGAATTATATTCGACAAAACATCAAAAAATACGACTTTAATAGTGAGTTTATTTTCACTTTCAATTTAATTTTATGTGCTTTCAAATTTATTTTTTAATATTTTGGGTAGTGTATTTGAATTAAAACTTTACTATTAATTTTAAAAATTAATATACATAAATTAGTAATTTATCTTAAAAAAATTATTTATTTATTTAATAGCCTAGGACGGAAAAATTCATGGCTCCACCCTTGATTCGAGAGATTCGTGATTGCTCATCTCAACAAGTGTGTTTTCTAAGATTAAGATTGAATTTATGTTTTTATTCTTATAAGGATATAACAGTATCTTAATTAATTAACCAACACTTTGTTAATTATTAAAATGATAAACTAAATAGAAATAAATTAAAAAAATTAAAAAACAAAAAAACATAAATGACGGCAACTATTCATTAATAAGTCTATCCAAGATGTTTTGTGAAAGCCTTAAGACTTTATAATTTTTTAGTTTTTCTTTGTTAATTTATTAATATTAATGTTGATTGTTAATTATACGTATCCCAAAAGAACAATGGGGTAGCAATAGCATGTAACGTTTTAGATATTAATGAATCTTTTGAAGATTTAAGTTAATGTTTAATAACATAATTAAATTTTTTAAACAAACCTGTAATTTTTTCAAGATTTAGGTTGCGCTGTTCCAATAACACAACTCATTAATTATTCTATTTTTTTAAAAAAAAATTCAACTGTGCTGCTTTTTGTTTCGCTTCTTGAGAAAATACTGTTTTTTTTTTTAAATGACAAATAAAAAAGAAGAAGAAGAAGAGTATTTTGGCTTTTCCCTTGTGATTGAAAAGTCTAATTACCACACAAACATTTTAGTGCTATTTTATACTTAGAAAACTCAAATCAGTTTTGAATATATTATCTCATTATCAATTGAGTTTCAAAGTTTCTTACTTTATTGATTTCGCTCAAACCATGATTAATGTTAGACAAAATGTCTTGATGTTGATTACGCTTGATTTTAATATTATGTGACAGGTATAATTATTCCCATTACATATTCCAAGGCTCCACACACTTATTTTTTTGATTAAAAAAAAGTGAAAAAAACTTTGAAGGATATAATTTATTCATCAAGTTATAAATTTACTTTTTTAAAAATTTATCAGTTTAAGTTTTTTAAATTCTAAAATTCTTAAAAATTTATATAATTATTAAATTCAGGATACATAGAATTAATTGAGATAAATACAAACTAGTTTAAATATTTATATTAGTAAAAAAAATTAAAATAACAATGGTTCGTTGTTGAAGATTAAAGGAAATTAACATGTGATTAAAAAGAGGCCATAAATTAATGTATAATTGGCACCATAAGCTTGAAATCTTGCTGTTAGCACTTCATTAATAATAATA
>NW_011500249.1:0-5314 GCF_000495115.2 Populus euphratica
TGGTAAAGGTTACTGGTGATGATCAGAATATAAAGAAACCATTCAGATTCTTCGATATGTGGATGGACCATGACGAGTTCATGCCCTTGGTGAGGAAAGTATGGGAACACAATTCAGGGGGTTGTCCAATGTATCAGCTGTGTTGCAAGCTAAGAAAACTAAAATGGGAATTGAAACTTTTCAATATGACTCACTTCTCCAACATTTTAGATAGAGTCAAAGATGCAAAAGATGAAATGGATAAGGCTCAACAGGCTCTACATACAGCGCATGGGAATCCAACTTTGTGCATGCGAGAAAGGGATGTTGTACGTAACTACGCTTCTATTGTCAAGGTTGAAGAGAGTTTTTTCAAACAGATGTCAAGGATACAGTGGCTTAGCTTGGGGGATTAGAATACTGGCTACTTTCACAAATCAGTAAATGGAAGACAACATAGAAATAAACTTCTTTCACTTACAAGGTAGGATGGAGAGGTTGTCAAAGGACATGAGGCAGTTAAATTAGAAGTAGTTGCGTACTTTCAGCGTGTGTTAAGAGTGGAACAGATGCCTAGGGTTCTAAATGAGGAAGAGATGGAATCGGCAATAAACTTGAAACTGTCTTCGATGCAACAACATGTATTAGCACAAGATGTAACAAGGGAGGAGATTAAGCATGCTATGTTCAGTTTGAAGAAAAACAAAGCCCCTGGTCCGGATGGGTTTAACGCAGGTTTCTTCAAAAGAATGTGGCACATAGTTGGGGAAGATGTAATCAAAGATGTTAGCTCCTTCTTTCAGAGTCGGAGAATGCTTAAAGAAATGAATGCTACATCCATTTCCCTTATTTCTAAAGTTGCCAATCCTACGAGGTTGACAGATTTTCGTCCTATATCTTGTTGCAATACCGTGTACAAATGCATCGCTAAGATGCTAGCTGGGAGAATCAAAGCTGTTTTGCCATCCTTAGTTGGTCCGTATCAGACTGCTTTTATCTCTGGACGGAGAATCAGCGACAACATTCTTTTGTCTCAGGAACTAATGAAAGGCTATCATAAATCTATGGGACCTGCCCGTTGGGCTATGAAAGTAGATCTGATGAAGGCTTATGACTCGGTTGGGTGGGATTTCGTTGACGCTACGTTAAGAAAAATGGGATTCCCTAGAACAGTCATTGATTGGATCATGGTTTGTGTTACATCATGTCAATTCTCTATCAACGTCAATGGTGAGCTTGCAGGTTATTTTCAAGGGGGGAGAGGGCTTCGACAAGGGGATCCACTTTCTCCATATTTGTTTGTCCTATGTATGGAAATCCTTTCGGGGCTATTCTGCAAGATGAGTGCCAACCAAAACTTCAAGTTCCACTGGAGATGCAAGAAGGACAACATTTCTCATCTTTGTTTTGCTGACGACTTGATGATTTTTAGCAAAGGAGATGTAAACTCAATTCGTATGATCAAAACTGTGCTCACAAAGTTTCAAGATCTATCAGGTCTGTATCCAAATCCAAATAAAAGTGACATCTTCTTAAGCGGTGTGTTAAATGCTGAGAGGGAAGAAATTATTCGTATTCTTGGGTTTGCAGAGGGGTTGCTCCCTATGAAATATTTGGGAGTGCCTCTTATCTCGTCCAAACTAAAGGCTGTTTATTGTAAGGGTCTCGTGGATCGAATCACCTCTAAAGTTCGACATTGGACTTGTAGAACACTCTCGTATGCAGGACGAGTACAACTGATTAATTCACTTTTATTTTCCATCCAGGTCTATTGGGCATCTCTCTTCCTCTTACGTGGGCAAGTCATAAAAAATGTGGAGCAAATTATGAGATCCTTTCTTTGGTCAGGTTCAGATATGAGAACTACTGGGGCTAAAGTGGCTTGGGATCAGGTATGTCTTCCAAAAAAGGAGGGGGGGCTAGGAATAAAGAGGATAACAGAATGGAACAAGATTGCTTTGTAAGGATAACAGAATGGACCAAGATTGCTTTATTGAAACACATTTGGAACCTGTGCAATGACTCAGATGTAATCTGTTGCAAGGTAGGAATTTCTGGACTATCAAGACGCCGCAGAATTGCTCTTGGGCATGGAGAAAGATTCTAAAGCTCAGATCCTTAGCATGGCCGAAGATGAAGTACATCATAGGAGATGGCAGGACAACTTCTCTATGGTTTGACAATTGGCATCCTCACAGCCCGCTCGCAGATTCTTACGGCGATAGATTCATCTATGATTCAGGTATGGAAAAGAACGCGAAGGTGAATATGCTGATTCATAACTCAGAATGGAAAATTCCTACCACTCACGCTATTGGATGGCACCCCATTGTAGAAGCTATTCCTTCCAATTCTAATCCTATGATAGGGCAAAAGGATGAGATTGCTTGGCTGGATTCACCAAATCACAGATTCTCGATCAAAGTAGCTTGGGAACAACTAAGATTTCATCATCCGATTGTTGAATGGCATGACATTGTGTGGTTCAAGAATGTTGTTCCAAGACATTCGTTTCTTCTATGGGTGGCTGTCCAACAGAAACTCACAACTCAAGATAGACTTCATCGATTTGGTATACATGCTCCCAATAGATGCTCACTCTGTCTCCACAATAACGAAGATCACAACCACTTGTTCTTTGAATGCTCCTATACTAAAGCGATCTGGTGGGATGTTTGTGACACATGCAACATTCCAAGAATGACAAAAGGATGGGATGAATGGATTCGATGGGCTACTGTCACTTGGCATGGCAAAAGTTTCATCAATTTTTCTCGTAAACTCAATTTTGCAGCTACAGTGTATCATATCTGGCAAGAAAGGAATGCAAAGACCTTTGCTGGAATATCTAGAACTCAAAATTTGGTCTTTCATCAAATCGAATGTATCATCCGTGATAAGCTTGATTTGATGAGGAACGTCCTACCAACAGAAGAAAATAAAAGGATCCAATGAGCTTGGAGGGTCAATAACATAGATTCTTCATTTGATATTTAGCTGGTTGTATTGGTTTCCCTAACTAATCAAGTTAGGTCTTGAGTTTTCTGTTCGGTGGCTAGCCTGTAGCCATCTGTTGTTTTACATTTCTGTTCTCATTGTAAATCTGGGGTATGCCCCTTATAATCTTTGTATCATTTTCCTTTAATATATATGTCAACTTACCAAAAAAAAAATATCACAGACTTGTTCTTTAGGGAGATTGTACGTTTGCATGACATTCCTAAGAGTATAGTGTCAGATCGTGATCTTAAGTTTCTTGGCTACTTTTGGAATATTTTATAGGGAAAGTCAGGAATTAAACTCTTATTTTCGACAACATGTCATCCTCAAATAGATGGACAAACTGAGGTAGTGAATAGAACATTATCCTAACTTTTGCACGCTACAATTCAAAAGAATTTAAAAAGTAGGGAAGAATGTTTGCCTTTTGTTGAGTTTACTTATAATAGAACTGTGTATTCGTCCACTAGTTTTTCTTCTTTTGAAATTATTTATGGTTTTAATCCACTAACTCCTATGAACTTAATTCCTTTGCCTTTTGAAGAAAAGGGTAAAGTTTATATGGTGAAAAGAAGGCAAAGATGGTGAGACAACTCCATGAGGGAGTTCGAATGCAAATAGAGAAAAAGAACATACTTTATGCTTCTAAAGCAAATAAAGGACTTAAACTGATTGTTTTCCAACCCGGTGATTGGGTTACATGTGTAAGGAACGATTTCCTAACCAAAGGAAATCAAAATTACAGCTCGTGGTGATGGTCCATTTCAGGTTTTAGAGAGAATCAATGACAATGCATACAAAATTGACCTTACAGGGGAGTATGGTGTTAGTGCTATCTTTATGTTACTAATCTTATATTGTTTAACACAGCTTTTGATTCGAGGTCGAATCCTTTTGAGGAGAGAGGGGATGATGTGGACCAGCTCAAAAACACGAGCAAGGACCCATTACATGTTCCAAATGGACTAATGACTCGGTCCAAGACAAAGGCATTGAATGCATTAGTTTTGAATTTTTCAATCAAGTTAGAATTGAAAAGTACATTAGAGTATTAAGATGAGACCTTAAGACATCTTATCCATGCGCAAGAGGGATCTAATACAACTTTATTTGGGGCATAAGGTGAGAAAAGCAAAGCAAACAAAAGAATCCTACTACAACTTAGAAACAACATGGGTGGCTACCTTTTCCTTTTGTTTCTAGGATTAAGGGTCTGCATGGTAGGCTATAAATAAGCCTTGAATCAGTGTTGTAATATTTTACTTCCTGCTCTTTTTCTCATGGTAGAATATGGATTTATTATTAGGGGTTTTATTTTATTTTGTTAGCTACAGCCCAAGGCTTGTTTAGGCTTCATTAATACTTTGTTTTCAGTTAGGATGCAAGGCTTGTTTTGGATTAGCTTATGGGCTTTTCAGTTTAGGGTTTTGGGTCAGTTTTTAGTGGACCTCATATAAGTCTAGATAAGGGGTCCATTAGGGTTAATTTTTCAAGAACTATTTAAACTCATGGAAGCCACAATTTTAGCAGCTTTAGTGATAATTACTTCTGAATTTTTCAGTTTTAACGTGTGAGAGTGATTCTTGCACTCTTTAGTTCTTGAACGAACTGAATCTGACTTATCGAAGATTAACTGGCTTTGTGGTGTCATTCTACTCCATCCAATAGTGTTGGTGCCTTGGGGTAAGTTTCCATTGTGTCACACTCCTCTCAGACCTATTTTGGCTTTTCAGGATCAGATCTCAATCTTGATTGTGGGTTGCGTGATCATGAGGTTTACATCAGTGAATGAATTTTGTGATGGGAAACGCGTGTGACAGACTTGATAGGGTGGGAAAATGTGGTAATGAGCCTGGTACAATGATACAAACCTCGTGATCACATGGTCACGCAACCCACATGCAAAGGCATCAATTTCCGGAAAGCCAAGTAAATCATGTTTGATAGGAGTGTGATATAAAGATAACTTATACCTAGGCACTAGCACTATTGAAAACGCAAAAGCCCCACCTAACGAATATTGATTTGCGAACGAGAAGTATAAGGATGACGCCACGAAGACAATTGTTCTTCGATAAGTCGTTTTTCAGTTTTTTAGAGAACCATGAAAGGGAGATTATCTCACCAACACACACACAAAGTGCGGCAAACAAGAAGTTTTATTAATATGAATTGTCTTTCCTTACATGTTTAGTTATATACCTCTATTTATAGTGACTCTAGACTTAAAAAAAAGCCCTAATGGACCCCCTTTTGGTGGACTTATATGTAGCCCACTTACAATTGACCCAAATAAGTAATAATAACCCAAAGACTATGAAGAAAATAATAAAAA
>NW_011500249.1:5633-30924 GCF_000495115.2 Populus euphratica
CTAGCCAAATAGAAAGTCCACAAGTCAAAAGGAAGTAAATAACAAAATTGGTACAGCCTCTGTTGACCCATATTGAGATGCCTTTCTGAACTCCGATTGACTTGAAATTTTAATCCAAGGTAGGATAAGATGTCAGGATACTTCACGTAACATTTCAGCTTGATCCAACGATCGGATTAAGAATTATGATTGTTGCCATAAAACTAGATAGTTGCACATTTTACATCAAAATCTGAATTTGACCTTGTCTAGATTGTGTCATACAAACATCCAAAATGTGAAGAAGCATGGGGCTGAACCAAAGCAAACAGTGGCACTAGGGCTGAAAGGGCAAGGTGGGCTGATTATAAGGATTTTGAGGAGGATGTTGATGATATTGGTGGTGGTGGTTTTGAGGACGAGACCATAGCCTATAGGTAAGGTTTTCAGCAGCCTAGAAACCAAAGGGATTTTGGGAATAGAACTAGGGGCTAATTTGGCCAAAGGAAAAATTTCTGAAGTGTTGGAGGACATGTTGATTTAGCTAGTGATTTGGATGCTGTCAAACTAAAAATGCCTTCTTTTCAAGGTAAAAAATATCCCGAGGCATATTTCGAGTGGGATACAAAGGTGGATTGGATTTTTTATTGCCATAACTATTTGGAGGCAAAAAAAGTGAAATTGGTAGTGATTAGTACTTAAAAGTGCATTTTTATCATGGTTTTATATCATCATTTTGCATCAGTAGAAGGAGTAGAGAGAGGATGTTAGCGTCGTGAGAGGAGATGAAAGTGTTGATGAGAAGGCGATTTGTGCCTAACCACTATTATAGAGATTTATACATGTAATTGCAGGGTTTGAATCGGGGTTCTAAGGTAGATGCATTAGGATTGAATTTGAAGGAAGAGGGGGCTATCCAACCAAAGCCTCATGTAAAGGTCGAACCACCTAACGCCAAAAAGGATGCTCATACAGATTGGAAAGGTAAATTTGAATCTCAACCTACTTGTGATAGAGATATTAAATATTTGAAGTGTTTAGGAAAATGGCACATTGCATCTCAGTGTCAAACTGAAGAGTTATGCTTACAAGAGATAAGTTTAAGAACATATATTCCTTGGAGAAGGATGGTTGAGCATACAAACTAGCACCATTGTCACCTAAGCAAATGTATGAAGATCAGATGAGTTTGAAGAAGGATTTTGATTTAGAACAACTCCAGACTGAACATCATGGTGAGGAAGTGAGGAAAAGTGAAAATAAAGTAAGTCATGAATTGGAAAAATAAAAGGACAAAGTTTCAGTCACTCAAAAGGAATAAAGTTTTGGACAAAATGGGAAAAAAGAGGTTAGAGGCCTTTAGTAGAGAGAATAAAGTAAGAGTGAGGAAAGAAGAGAGTATAAAAAAAGTTGGGAAACACCTTAATTTTTATGCAAAACTTAATGGTATTAAACATGCTTATTTTTTTGAGATGCCCATGATTTTACTTATGTATAAGGAAGCATACTTTAATTATAATAGCTTGAATTCTTGTGTTTCTAGTGTTGCTAAAGTTCTTTTGTAGGAATTTGAGAATATCTTTCTAGGTGAGATACATAGTGGTTTGCCACCAATTAGAGGAATTGAGCATCAAATAGACTTTGTTATGTGAACCAGCCCAAAAACACCAATAAGAACCCATTACATGTTTCAAATGGTCCAATGATTCGGTTCAAGACAAAGGCATTGAATGCATTGGTTTTGAAGGTTTCGACCAAGTCAAATTTAAAGGGTTTGTTGGAGTATTAAGAGGAGGCCTTAGTATATTTTATCCATGTGCAAGAGGGGACCAATCCAACCTTATTTAGGCTATGAGGTGAGGACAACAAAGGAAATAAAAGAATCCTACTATAACTTGGAAACAACATGGGTGGCTACCTTTTCTTTTTGTTTCTAGGATTAATGGGTTGCATGGAAGGCTATAAATAAGCATTGAATCACTTCTGTAATATTTTATTTCCTTCTCTTCTTCTCATGGTGGTTAATGGAGTTAATATTATAGGCTTTATTTTATTTTGTTAGCTACAACCTAAAAGCTTATTTGGGCTTAATTAATACTTGTTTTCAGCTAGGATTCAAGGCTTATTTAGATCAAGTTATGGGCTTTTTTTATTTAAAGTTTTTGAGTCAGTTTTTATGGGCTTTTTTTTATTTAAAGTTTTTGAGTCAGTTTTGTAAGTGGCCCAAATCAGCCTACTGAGGTGGATTCATTAGGATTAAATTTTCAAGAACTATTTAAACTCATGTAACCTAAATTTCACAAGCCATTAATGAATATTACTTTTAAATTTTTTAGTTTTAATGTGTAGGAGTAATTCTTGCATTCTTCTATTATTGAATGAATTGAATCTGACTTTTCAAAGTTTAACTAGCTTTGTGGTGTCATTTTACTTCATTTCAATAATGCTGGTGTCTTGAGGGAGGTTTTTATTGTGTCATACTCTTATCAGACCTATTTCAGCTTTTCAAGATCAAATCTCAATCTTCATTATGGGCTGTGTGACCACATGATCATGAGGTTCGCATAAATTGGCATCATGATCTCTTATGTCTAGGTACCCAAACCCCTTGTATGATTAGTTTGTTGTAGAATTAAATCTTGAGTTAAAAACTTAATCAAACAATATCAAAATATATCCAAATTTAATGTATAGTGCAATTTCACCCTCAATAGACAAAATATGAAATTTTAATTGATTCTGAGGTGGTTAACTTATGGTTCACTAAGAGTTGTGTTTCTACGATAGAATTGAACCTTGAAACCCCAGCAAATGATGTCAAAATAAGCCTAAATTTAATATATGGTGTGATATCATCCTTAGTAGATAAATTGTTAAGTTTTAATTGATTTTAAGGTGGTTTGATTGTGGTTCACTAAGAGTTGTGTTTCTTTGGCAGAATTGAATCTAGAATTAAAACCTCAAGTAAATGACATCAAAATAAGCCCCAAATTTAAGATATTGTGCGGTCTCATATCGCAGGTTGTTTCCTTAGAAAGATTGTATGTTTGCATGGCATTCCTAGGAGTATAGTGTCAAATTGTGATGTTAAGTTCCTTAGCTACTTTCATAAGACTTTTATTTTGATAATTTGTCATCCTCAAACATACAGACATTTGTAGTGAATAGAACTTTATCCCAACTTTTACATGTTGTTATTTAAAAGAATAAAAAAAGTTAGGAAGAATGTTTATCTTTTATTGAGTTTGCTTATGATAGAACTATCCATTGGACCACTTGCTTTCCTCCTTTTTAAATTGTTTATAGGTTTAATCCACTAATTCATATGAACTTAATTCTTTTATCTTTTGAAGGAAGGGTAAGTTTGGATGGTGAAAAGAAAGTAAAGACGGAGTGACATCTCCATGAGGAAGTTTGACTATAAATAGAGAAAAAGAATAGACTATCCATTTTTAAAGAAAATAAGGGGCATAAACAGATTGTTTTTCAATTCAATGATTGGGTTTGGGTGCACATGTATAAGGAACGATATCCTAACCAAATGAAATTAAAATTATAGCCTCATGTTGAGGGTCCATTTAATACTTTAGAGAGGATCAATGACAACGCATACAAAATTGATTGTTTAGGTAAGTATGGTGTAGTATTGTCAGCCAAATAGGATCTGGAGAGAGAGAGATCTGGAGAGAGATGACAACGCATATAAAATTGATTGTTTAGGTAAGTATGGTGTAAGTGCTACTTTTAATGTTATTGATCTTTCTTTATTTGTCAAAGGTTTGTATTTGAGGTCGAATCCTTTTGAGGATAGAGGGGATGATGTGGAACAGCCCAGAAACACCAACAAGGACCTATTACATGTTCCAAATGGTCTGATGACTTGGTCCAAGATAAAAGCATTGAAAGAGGCATTGAATGCATTGATTTTAAAGGTTTCGACCAAGTACGACTTACCAAAAAAAAAGAAGTATTAAGAGGAGGCCGTAATATATCTATTACATTGTTGTTTCTGAGATTACATTGTTGTTGTTTCTGAGCTTAGGTTACGTCTTAGACTCAGTTTCTCTTCCTAGAATTTGGTATCTCTAGTATTTGTATGCTGCCATAATGTCCTTATGTTCTGCTGTGGATTCTGTTCCAATGGTTACCTCTAACAATGAACAACACAATGAAGTCAAGTCCGGACATGAGGATTTTTTAGTTTACTAATGCTAATCAAGCTGATTCTGAAGCTAGCATAGAGAAGAAACACTCTAATTCCCAAGCTTCTAATGTTGTTTCAGAAATGAATCATGTGGTGGGTTCCAAAGTTGATGAGTTGAAGATAGGGTCTCAGCAACAAGACCAGCAAAATCATCGCCCCAAATTGAATTTTTTAAATGCTTTGAAGGGTTCTGATGTTGATAACAATGAGGGTACCAAGAACCTTGGTATTTCTCTAGTTCGTAATCTGCATTTTGCTCCCCCTGCTATGACTGATGGTCGTGTGACAGTAGCTCCTCCACTTGATGTGTTTGAGGATGGCTGCGAACTTTGGAAATCCACCCTAGTTGGTCATTTTGTGGGTCAGAAATTACCATATCCCGTTGTTAATTCTATTGCCAAAAGAATCTGGGGCTCCTACGGTCTATCAGAAGTTTTATCTTCGGATAATGGTTTCTTCCTATTCACTTTTGATTCTGTTGATCATGCCACTAATGTGCTGGAAAGAGCCCCATGGCACATGGCAAGCAGACCTTTGGTGCTTAAACGTTGGCAACCGAACATGCAATTTTTGAAAGGTGATTTGGTCAAAGTTCCGGTATGGGTTAGGCTGTATAATGTTCCTCTTGAGTATTGGACTATTAAGGGGTTGAGTTGTGTAGCGAGTGCTATTGGGGTTCCTCTTCATGCTGATCAGACTACATTGTTGCGTCAAAGGCTTAGCTACGCAAGAGTTTGTGTTGAGATTGATGCTACGAAGATGCTGGTTAAGGAATACGACCTTCGCTGTCCCAATGGATTATTCATAACAATTTCAGCTGATTACGAATGGATACCATCAAAGTGCAATAATTGTAATGTCTTTGGACACACGACAGCGATATGTGCTACTAATAACGGTGCAAATCTTACAATGGAGGCAGAGGGTAAGAGGAAACTAGGAGCTGCGAACTCTAAATCTGCGGATAAACAGCAGAATCAGTTTCAATGGCAGGTAGTTGCTAAACGAAATAAGGGTTCTGTGAGTGGTGAGAATGGCACTTTGGCATCTAAAGTGCGTAACTGTAATGAGAATGGTTGTTCGACATCTGGTACAAATATTTCTGATTGTAATATCAATGAGAAGGCTGCATCAGATGTGAGCAATGCTGATTGTTATGAAGATGAAAATCCTACATCTCCTCTTGTTTTGAAGAGTTCACAAGGAGACATGAAGCAGGAGCAGGGGGGTACAAGTACTGCTTCAGATCAAAGTTTAGCCATCTCCAATACATCTGATTGTGCGACGGTGAACCAGGTTCTTTTCGTTAATAGTCATGAGCTGAATGTAGATATTGACGCAATGGGAGGTGATACAGATGGGGAACGAACTGATAAGGAGTTGACGTCACCAATCCTGACAAGCCCACAAACTCTGAATTCCACCGAAAGGGAAACTGTTAATCAGTTGGCTATTAAGGCTAGAGACTCTCTAGAGAAAAAGAAAAAGGGTTCGAAAAACTCTTCAAAGAAGAATAAGAAATCTGTCTCCTCGCCTGGGGGCACGTCGAGGTAATCTTTGTGTTGCTGTTTGTACTCCTCTCTATTTTCTTATGATTATTGGATGTTGGAATGTAAGAGGTTTGAATGATCCCATAAAGCATTCAGCATTGCGTCAGCTCATCCATCAAGAGAGGATGACTCTTTTCGGTTTGGTTGAAACTCGGGTTAGAGACGAGAATAAATATAATGTTTCTCAACTTCTTCTGCGTAATTGGTCCTTCTTGTATAATTATGATTTCTCTTGTCGTGGTCGTATTTGGGTTTGTTGGAATGCTGATGTGGTGAAGGTTGATGTCCTCGGAATGTCAGACCAGGCTATTCATGTTTCTGTCACTATATTAGCTACCAATATCTGTTTCAATGCTTCAATTATATACGGAGACAATAACGCTTCCTTACGTGAGGCATTATGGTCTGATATAGTGAGTCGTAGTGATGGATGGGAGTCCAGCCCATGGATTCTTATGGGCGACTTTAATGCTATCCGCTACCAATCAGACAGGTTAGGAGGGTCTACTTCGTGGGCTGGTCATATGGACAGATTGGAAACATGTATTCAAGAAGCGAAAGTGGATGATCTTCGATATTCAGGCCTGCATTATACTTGGTCGAACCAATGTCCTGAGAATCTGATTATGCGGAAACTAGATAGAGTGCTTGTCAATGAGAAATGGAATCTGAACTTCCCCTTTTCAGAAGCGAGATTTTTGCCATCGGGTATGTCAGACCATTCTCCTATGGTGGTAAAGGTTACTGGTGATTATCAGAATATAAAGAAACCATTCAGATTCTTTGATATGTGGATGGACCATGACGAGTTCATGCCCTTGGTGAGGAAAGTATGGGAACACAATTCAGGGGGTTGTCCAATGTATCAGCTGTGTTGCAAGCTAAGAAAACTAAAACGGGAATTGAAACTTTTCAATATGACTCACTTCTCCAACATTTCAGATAGAGTCAAAGATGCGAAAGATGAAATGGATAAGGCTCAACAGGCTCTCCATACAGCACATGGGAATCCAACTTTGTGCATGCGAGAAAGGGATGCTGTACGTAACTACGCTTCTATCGTCAAGGCCGAAGAGAGTTTTTTCAAACAAAAGTCAAGGATACAGTGGCTTAGCTTGGGGGATCAGAATACTGGCTACTTTCACAAATCAGTAAATGGAAGACAGCATAGAAATAAACTTCTTTCACTTACAAAGGAGGATGGAGAGGTTGTCGAAGGACATGAGGCAGTTAAATCAGAAGTCATTGCGTACTTCCAGCGTGTGTTAAGAGTGGAACAGATGCCTAGGGTTCTGAATGAGGAAGAGATGGAATCGGCAATTAACTTGAAACTGTCTTCAACGCAACAACATGTATTAGCACAAGATGTAACAAGGGAGGAGATTAAGCATGCTATGTTTAGTTTGAAGAACAACAAAGCCCCTGGTCCGGATGGATTTAACGCAGGTTTCTTCAAAAGAATGTGGCACATAGTTGGGGAGGATGTAATCAATGCTGTTAGCTCCTTCTTTCAGACTCGGAGAATGCTTAAAGAAATGAATGCTACATCAATTTCCCTTATTCCTAAAGTTGCCAATCCTACGAGGTTGACAGATTTTCGTCCTATATCTTGCTGCAATACCGTGTACAAATGCATCGCTAAGATTCTAGCTGGGAGAATCACAGCTGTTTTGCCATCCTTAGTAGGTCCGTATCAGACTGCTTTTATCTCTGGACGGAGAATCAGCGACAACATTCTTTTGTCTCAGGAACTAATGAAAGGCTATCATAAATCTACGGGACCTGCCCGTTGTGCTATGAAAGTAGATCTGATGAAGGCTTATGACTCGGTTCGGTGGGATTTCGTTGACGCTATGTTAAGAAAAATGGGATTCCCTAGAACAGTCATTGATTGGATTATGGTTTGTGTTACATCATGTCAATTCTCTATCAACGTCAATGGTGAGCTTGCAGGTTATTTTCAAGGGGGGAGAGGGCTTCGACAAGGGGATCCACTTTCTCCATATTTGTTTGTCCTATGTATGGAAATCCTTTCGGGGCTATTCTGCAAGATGAGTGCCAACCAAAACTTCAAGTTCCACTGGAGATGCAAGAAGGACAACATTTCTCATCTTTGTTTTGCTGACGACTTGATGATTTTTAGCAAAGGAGATGTAAACTCAATTCGTATGATCAAAACTGTGCTCACAAAGTTTCAAGATCTATCAGGTCTGTATCCAAATCCAAATAAAAGTGACATCTTCTTAAGCGGTGTGTTAAATGCTGAGAGGGAAGAGATTATTCATGTTCTTGGGTTTGCAGAGGGGGAGCTCCCTATGAAATATTTGGGAGTGCCTCTTATCTCGTCCAGACTAAAGGCTGTTTATTGTAAGGGTCTCGTGGATCGAATCACCTCTAAAGTTCGACATTGGACTTGTAGAACACTCTCGTATGCAGGACGAGTACAACTGATTAATTCAGTTTTATTTTCCATCCAAGTCTATTGGGCATCTCTCTTCCTCTTACCTGGGCAAGTCATAAAAAGTGTGGAGCAAATTATGAGATCCTTTCTTTGGTCAGGTTCAGATATGAGAACTACTGGGGCTAAAGTGGCTTGGGATCAGGTATGTCTTCCAAAAAAGGAGGGGGGGCTAGGAATAAAGAGGATAACAGAATGGAACAAGATTGCTTTGTTGAAACACATTTGGAACCTGTGCAATGACTCAGATGGCTCAATCTGGTCTACTTGGATCAGATGTAATCTGTTGCGAGGTAGGAATTTCTGGACAATCAAGACGCCACAGAATTGCTCTTGGGCATGGAGAAAGATTCTAAAGCTCAGATCCTTAGCATGGCCGAAGATGAAGTACATCATAGGGGATGGCAGGACAACTTCTCTATGGTTTGACAATTGGCATCCTCACAGCCCGCTCGCAGATTCTTACGGCGACAGATTCATCTATGATTCAGGTATGGAAAAGAACGCGAAGGTGAATATGCTGATTCATAACTCAGAATGGAAAATTCCTACCACTCACGCTATTGGATGGCACCCCATTGTAGAAGCTATTCCTTCCAATTCTAATCCTATGATAGGGCAAAATGATGAGATTGTTTGGCTGGATTCACCAAATCACAGATTCTCGATCAAAATAGCTTGGGAACAACTAAGATTTCATCA
Source organism: Populus euphratica (assembly GCF_000495115.2). NCBI lineage: Eukaryota > Viridiplantae > Streptophyta > Magnoliopsida > Malpighiales > Salicaceae > Populus > Populus euphratica. The sequence goes on from NW_011500249.1 coordinate 14,527, forward strand.
TACGATGGTCGAATGGCATGACATTGTGTGGTTCAAGAATGCTGTTCCAAGACATTCGTTTCTTCTATGTTATCCATGTGTAAGAGGGGCCCAATCTAACCTTATTTGGACCATGAGGTGAGGACAGTAAAGGAACAAAAAAAAATCTTATTATAACTTGGAAACAACATGGATAGCTACCTTTTCCTTTCGTTTCTAAGATTAATGGGCTGCATAGAAGTCTATAAATAAGCTTTGAATCAATTATGTAATATTTAGTTTCCTTTTCTTCAACCCAAGGCTTATTTGGACTTAATTATTATTTTATTTTTAGCTAAGATTCAAGGCTTGTTAAGATCAGGTTATAGGTTTTTTTTGCTTAAAGTTTTTGGATTAGTTTTGTAAGTGGGCCAAATCTGTCCACTAAGGTAGATGCATTATGGTTAATTTTTCAATAACTATTTAAACTTATGTAACCTAAATTTCAGCAGCCATCAATGAATATTACTTTTGAATTTTTTAGTTTTAACATGTAAGAGTGATTATTGCATTCTTTAGTTTTTGAACGAAGTGAATCTGACTTTATCGAAGTGAACTGGCTTCATGACATCATTTTACTTCATTCCAATAGTGTTGGTGACTTGGAGCAAGCTTCCATTGTGTCACACTTCTATCATACCTAATTCGGCTTTCTAGGACAAAATCTCAATCATGATTGCGGGTTGCGTGACCACGTGATCATAATGTAATACCTAGTCAGCCAACTTATATAATCAACCTAGAAGGGACTAAAGAACTATAAAGGCAAGTGGAGGAGTTGACATCAAAAGATTAAATTCGAGAGAGCATGAGTTCTTGTATAGTTCCTATACTTCTAGTGCCAAAAAAGGACCATACTTGGCGAATGCATGCTAATTGTAGAGTCATTAATAATATCACTGTAAAGTATAGACATCATATCCCTAGATTAGATGATATGTTGGATGAATTGTATGGTTCTAATTTGTTTTCTAAAATTGATTTAAGAAATGGTTATCATACAATTAAGATGAAAAAAGGTGATGAATGAAAAACTACTTTTAAAAATAAATATGGTTTGTATGAGTAGCTAGTTATGATTTTTGGACTTACTAATACACCTAACACCTTTATGAGTTTAATGAATCAAGTTTTATCGTCATTTATTGGTAAGTTTATGGTTATGTACTTTGATGATAAACTCTTTTATATTAAAGGATTAAATGAGCACATAAAACATTTAAGACTAGTTCTTGAATTGCTTAAAAAGAAATCATTGTATGCTAATTTACAGAAGTGTGACTTTTGCATGGATAAGATTATATTTCTTGGTTATATTGTTAGTGTAAAGTGCATAGAGATAGATGAGGCTAAGGTTAAGGCTATACAAAAATGACCTATGCCTAAATCAATCATAGAAGTTAGGAGTTCTCATGGTTTAGCTAGTTTTTAAAAGAGGTTTGTTATATAATTTAGTATATTAGCTGCCATTAACTGAAATAATTAAGAAATTAGTGGGATTCAAAGAGGGTGAAGAATAAGATAATGCATTTAATTTATTAAAATGAAAATTAATTTTGGCACATTTGTTATCTTTACCTGATTTTAATAAAGCCTTTGAGATTATATGTGATGCTTTAGGAATATGTATTGGTGTTGTTCTAATGGAAGAGAAATAACCCGTTACTTATTTTAGTGAAAAACTTAATGGTGCAACTTTTAATTATACAACTAATGACAAATAGTTATATACATTAATAAGGGCTTTGGAAAATTGACAACATTATCTTTGGTCAAGGGCGTTTGTGATTCATACAATTCACCAATCATTGAAACATTTGAAAAGCTAAGGTAAGTTCAATAGGCAACATACCAAATGGATTGAATTTATTACGACATTTCTATATGTGATTAAGTACAAGCAAGGTCAGAAAAATATGGTTATAAATGCTTTATTATGAAGGTATGTTTTTCTTAATACTCTGAACACTGAAGTGTGAGAATTTAAGTATATTAAAGAATCACATCCTGATGATAATGATTTTGGTACCATATATGTTGAGTGTAGAGTTTCGGCCAAAGACAAATGTTTTAAGCATGATGGATTTTTGTTTAAGGAGAATAGATTATGTGTGTCTAAATTGTTTCATGCATGAATTGCTTGTAAAGGAAGCTCATGGGGGAGGTTTAATGGGGCATTTTAAAATTTGATAAAACTTTAGAAGTTTTACATGAATATTTTTATTAGCCTAACATGAAAAGAGATGTGCAAGGAATTTGTAATAAATGCATAACTCGTAAACATCTTAAATCTATAGTAAAGGCTCATAGGTTATATATACCTTTACCTATTCCTAGGAAATCTTGGGTTGATATTTCAATGGATTTTATCTTGGGTTTATATAGGTTTAAGAAAGAAAGAGAATCTATATTTATTGTTGTGGATAGATTTTTTAAAATTGCACATTTCATTGTTTGCTATAAAACTGATGATGCGACAAATATCACAGGTCTTTTCTTTAAAGAATTCATTCGGCTACATGGTGTTCATAGGACATTGTGTTTGATTGAGATGTTAAGTTTTTGAGTTACTTTTGAAAGGTTTTTTGGGGTAAATTAGGGACTAAACTTTCATTTTCTACTACTTGTCGTTCATAAATAGATCACCAAATTGAAGTTGTAAATAAGACTTTAACTCAATTATCAAGGGCTATCATTTAAAAAAATCTTAAAAATTGGAAAGATTGTTTACCTTTTATTGAATTTGATATAATCGTAATGTGCATTCTACTATGGATTATTCACCATTTGAGATAGTTTATGGCATTAATCCTTTAACACTATTCGATTTGATTTCTTTACCTATTAATGAAAGGGTTAGTCTTAATGGTGATAAAAAAAAAAAAGTATAGGTTGTGAAGGACTTAAAAACAAAGATTTGGCAGCAAATAAATAAAAAAACGAACAATATGTATTCAAGGCTAATAGAGGATGAAAATTAGTAAGGTTTGAACTAGGTGATTGTGTTTGGGTGCATATGAGGAAGGAAAGGTTTTCTAAACAAAATAGATCTAATTAATGCCTCAAAGAGATGATCCTTTTTAGATCATAGAGAGGATTAATGGCAACACTTATAAAATAGATCTACTAGGTGAATATGGTGTTAGTGCTACATTCAATATTGCTGATTTTTTTTTTCATGTAAGTAATTGTTCAATGTCAAATTCTTTTGAGAAGAAAGGGAATAATGCGACCTAAGCAACACTAAAGGATCCATTGGAGTTTCCAATTGATCCAGTGATAAGGTTAAGGGCTAAAAGGTTCAAAAAGGCTTTCAATGGGTTTCTTCAAAATACATAGGTTAAGATGGACTTCAAGTGGGTAATAAATAGAGAAAAGCAAGCCTTGATTAATCTGATGCATGTTTAGGAATGGCTTATTGGTGGAACCAAGGCCATTACACAATAATTGATATACAAAGACTCAAATTGGATAATTTGCCCTTGTGATACTATTTTGATCATAACTAGAGCTAGATATTGAATTTGGTTGTGATTCTAATTGGGTTAGAAACTAGACTTTCATACATTTCCAGTGATATATGGCATTTCTTCTAATTCATTAAGATGAGAGAGAACCATTTGTTTGAAGTTGGGCTTTGATGTTACCAGCAAATTAAGAGAAAAATTGACCTTGTCTTATTTTAATTAGTTGAGCTATTGAACTATCTTTGTTTCATGCAACAATACTTGTTTAAGTTTCAGATTTGTTTATGTTATTTATTTTAATTAGTTTGAGCTAGTTTTAGCTTGGTTTGAGTATTATTTAAATTAGATTTATGTGTGATTCATTAGAAAAACTAGGGTTACTTAACTTTCTAGTATAAGTACTCTGAAGAATATTAGAAAAAATAAATTTTTCAAAATAAAAATATTACCTCTCTTGATTCTTGATTGGACTTCGACTCTTCAAATAATTGATCAATCTTTACTAATGATTTTATATATTTTTTACTCATCTCCAAGTCTAGACATTATAATTGAGTGGTTCATAGTTTTGTTGACTTGGAGCAAGTCTTCTATTATAATAAACTCAATTAAATATTCAAACTTGAATTAGATAGATTTTAAATTTACAAATTCCATTAAGTTCCACTAGGTTTTGCATCAATAAGGTTGTAGGTATTTGTAGCTAATTGCTTCTCTCTCTCTCTCTCTCTCTATATATATATATATATATATATATTTGTACATGCACTTAGGTAGCTACCTTGTCCTTCTATTTTGGAGATTAATAGGCTGCATAGAAAGTCTATAAATAAACTTTGAATCAATTATGTAATATTTAATTTCCTTCTCTTCAACCCAAGACTTGTTTGAGCTTAATTATTATTTTGTTTTTAGATAGTATTCAAGGCTTGTTGGGATTAGGTTATAGAGTTTTTTTGCTTAAAGTTTTTGGATTAGTTTTGTAAGTGGGCCAAATCTGTCCACTAGAATAAAGGGTTAATTTTTCAATAATTATTTAAACTTATGTAACTTAAATTTCAGTAGCCATCAGTGAATATTAATTTTGAATTTTTTAGTTTTAATATGTGAGAGTGATTATTGTATTTTTTAGTTTTTGAACGAAGTGAATCTGACTTTATCGAAGTGAACTGGCTTCATGACATCATTTTACTTCATTCCAATAGTGTTGGTGACTTGGAGCAAGCTTCCATTGTGTCACACTTCTATCATACCTAATTCAGCTTTCTAGGATCAGATCTCAATCGTGATTGTGGGTTGTATAACCACGTGATCACAATATTATACCTAATCAACCAGCTTATATGAGCAACCTAGAAGGGACTAAAAAACTATAAAGGCAAGTGGAGGAGTTAACTTGGCGAATGCATGCTAATTGTAGAGCTATTAATAATATCACCATAAAATATTGACATCATATCCCTAGATTAGATGATATGTTGGATGAATTGCATGGTTCTAATTTGTTATTTAGAGTTGTGAAAGAAATACCCAACCACCATGTCATCGTTTTTTTTTTGGGTGTAAGGGTGTATTTGGAAATATGGTATAAATCGTGTTTTCAAAAATTATAATTTTTTTGTTTTAAATTTTTTTTATATATATATTAAATCTTTTTAATGTGCTAATATAAAAAATAATTTTAAAAAATAAAAAATTTTATTTTAATGTATTTCTAAATAAAAAATATTTTAAATTATTATCACTATCACAGTTATAAATAAATCATGTGGTTGAAATTATGGTCACAATTATAAATAAATCATGTGGTTGAAATTATGAAAGTTGACAGTAGAAGTAACATTTATGTTTAGTTATGCATTAGGATTGCATACATTTTCATCGGTACCTTACACAATATGCTGTGATGCCATAAAAAGTAAATTTTTTACTTTTGTCTTTTTTTACATTGTAAAATACGAAGAAGGAAAATAAAAGAATATAGATCCAAGGATAAACAACTTTGATCTGTCATCTGCATGGTTTATCACCGCAACTGACTTTGGGTTTTATGATTTCTTCATGTTTTTGTGTGTTTATATTCTTTATATTTTGATAACTAGAAAAATGGCTAGACAAAGAGAAAAAAATAAGTTAAATGAGAGAATAATTTTATATAATATCTTATAATTTTTTTATATATAAATTTATTATTGTCTTGTATATAAAGTAGATCTAAGTTGTTTAACCATATATACTTCTATATGATTTATTTATTTTTTTATATTTATTCAACATTAATTTGAGATTTTAGAGCTTTTCAACAACAAATAATTTAGCATTTGGCAAAGTTGACGTATAGTTTAGCAGCCAGAGTTGATTCAACAATTGTTGTCTTGGCTGAGACTCGATTTGCCTGGTAGATTCTGGCTAAAGCTGATTGAAAACATTTCTTCTGTATACACACACACATATGTTTCAAACAACTGTGCTTTCCCCCTAAATCTGTGTCTTATTATGTGATCTTTTGTAAAAAGTTTTCAATTGTGCTGTCTGTCTTCTCATTGTTGTCAAACTCAACTGTTCAGCATCCAAATCATCTATTATGGTCTCATTTCTAAGTAAACTCTGTTAAAACAGCCTTAGAATAAGGACATGTAAAGAAAAAAGATGGTCCCTGTCTTCATCAGTTTGATCACTAAGAAAACAACAGCCATTAGTTCTACCCCTCATATTTCGCATGACCTCTGCTGTCAAACGAATAAGCACTGGTTGCTCCTGATACGCATGGTTGATGTGTTCCACTGACCAGCAGGAACAAGTACGTATCCAGTGCCATTTAAATATCCAGTCTGGATGACCTGACCAGACGCCAAACGCATGGAAAATAAGCAGGGCAACAATTCATGACAGGTAAACACTGGAATATCACAATCCATAAATGCTTGGTCCTGTGGTTCAAAATTCACTGTCTTTATAGGAACACACGTGTGTAGTCAAGAATGCGGCAACTGTGGACTTCATGTACCTTTGTGGTCCGCACATATAACTAGAACATCCAATTTGGGCTCTGGTATGTTGATGGGTCAACTTCTCTTGTGCCCAGTCCCTGCCATATCTCTTTTTTGGTTTAAAACAAACTTTAATAACACCCTCCTCCCGTGTCAGCATGGTGGTCTTAGTTTTAAATTTTAAATTAAAAAAATTGAAATATTTCTTTATAATAACCAAATCAATTAAATTAAATTTTTTTTTATTTTCTTTCTTTCTTAAAAATTTTTTTTTTTATTTTCTTTCTTTCTTAAAAAAATATTACTGCTAGTTTTATAATGAACTTCCACATAAAAAGTTATTTTCTTTCTTTCTTAAAAAAATTAAAAAAAAACACAAAGATATTCCTATAATTTGTGTTAACTTTAAAGAGGTATTCTAATTTTGTGCTCAAATAAAACAACTCAATTTTTAATCAAGTTAAGAATGGATACATGAAGTCAAATTATATTAATTTTAAATTAATTTTTTTACATTTAATTCAAGCAAGGAATAATTTAAAGGTTTCAAATCAACTTAAAAGAGGTTAGACAAGTATACTCAGTATTATGGTAATTTTTATGGTTGTGATTTAAAAAAAATTATTTTATAAAAGTACTTTTAGTTGAGTTTGGTTTGATATTTATATATGTTTGATTAAAACTATGGTTGAAATTAAGGTTAAACATAAAATAATTTAATATGTTTGGTTAAAAGAATGTTTTTCAAATTGAAGTTATAAAATAATATATATATATATATATATATATAATTGAAATCTGTTGAGTTGATTTAACTACAGTTATTGTATCATGAAATAAAAATTAGCTGTTATAACATCATGAAATAAATAATATTGATATCAAATATTTTTACTGTTTTATTAAACGATCTACAATTTCATCACGTATGAAATCCATCCGACAAGAATTACAATTTCCTTGATTTCTTAAGCGCACAACAACATCAAGTAAAATATCATCAAGAACAAAATTGGGTTTGCGATCAAATTTTGTAAATGTTACGTCATCAAGCGATCTCCTTCTAATTTTTTGAATAAAACACAATTAAAAATTAAAATTAAAATTATTTTTTTAATTGGGTCGAACTAGGCAAGAACAAAATTAAGATTGCAATCAAATTCTGCAAATACTACATCATCAAGCAATCTCCTTCAAATTTTTTGAATAAAACACAATTAAAAAAATAAAAATAATTTTTTTAACTAGGTTGGACCTGGTTCAATGCATTTAGCTTTGGACCAGACCTAGTTCGGTCGGAATAGTGGAGAGTGACTCCACACACTTCACTCTTCACGTGAATAATGGAGTTTTATTTTTCACTGAACATTCGCAGGTTTGCGAAAAGCAGCTAAGAGCTGCTTCAGTAAACCCACAGTTTAAATAAAATCTGCATAGGCCCACATACATGGTAAATTGTGTTTTGACATTACCAAACAGGTTGCGCCTGTGTTTTGCTTCAAATGTAGACGGAACTTCCTAAACTTTGGTCACTAATGGTAAAGGTGATGCGAACCTCGTGATCACATGGTTACGCAACCCACACGCAAAGATGCCAATTCCCGGAAAGCCAAGTAAATCAGGTTTGATAGGAGTGTGACACAAAGATAACTTGTACCTAGGCACCAGCACTATTGAAAACAGAAACCCCCACCCAACGAATATTGATTCGAGAACGAGAAGTATAAGGATGATGCCACGAAGACAGTTGTTCTTCGATAAGTCGTTTTCAGTTCTTTAGAGAACCAAGGAAGGGAGATTATCCCACCAACACACAATAAGTGCAGCAAAGAAGTTTTATTAATCTGAAAATTGCGTAACCTTTACATGTTTGGGTTATGCCTTTATTTATACTGAATTTGAACTTAAAGAAACCCTAATGGACCTCCCTTAGGTGGACTTATATGTAGCCCACTTACAATTGACCCAAATAAGTAATAATAACCCAAAAACTAAGAAGAAAATACTAAAAATACTAAAAATCCGAAAATACCATCCTAAATAAGCTAGAATCAGATTTGTCACCCTTAAGAAGTCCTAAACAAAATTGGACTGGTTACAAAATAAAAAAATTATATTTAATAATAATAATCAATAACACAACATACTAACTACAATACCATTATTCATTTAAAGTTGGTTACAAAATAAAAAAACTATATTTAATAATAATCAATAACACAACACACTAACTACAATACCATTATTCATTTAAAGGAAGGAAATGCACAAAAAGATATTATTAAATTTTTATCCCTATAGACTCCATTCTAATCCACGTATCATCAGGATTAACTCTAATACAAGAATTGATGTTTTCAAGATTTTTTATTTTTCCATGTATACTTTATGGCTCAATAAAGCTAATTACAGGCAAGGAACACCTTTTAAATTAATTTTTGTAAATGAAAAATTACTTTTATTCTTTATATATAAGATTTTTTTATTAAATTTTGACTCAATATATAAAGGATTATCAACTATATAAATATTATGATATAAAATATAATTTTTAAAACTATGAAGAGAAAGTGAACTTGCATTTAAATTTTGAGAGAGCCAAAGTAATTTTTTCTCCTAAAAATTTTAAGTTTTCTTTATTGGATATTATCATATGTATCATATGTATGATGGCCTAGAAGAAAAAGATAAAAGAAAAACATGAAAAGTGAGAGAAAAAACTTGGGGCTGAAACTTTTTGCAAACAAAAGAATCGAAATTGGAAAAAGTTAAAGTAAACTGTAGGAATCTAAGTTGAATATTTTGAAAATCATAGGGACTAAAATATAGTTTGGAGCTTGGAGTTCGGAGGAGATAGCGAGAAGAGAGTTCAAAAAGAACTCATAAAATGGGATTACTGGTTAACGTGAACCAAGCAAAAGAAAAGAAAGTTCCTCTTGTTTTCATATATATATATATATATGTATATTCTCCACCACCTAAAATATAATCTTTCCTTCTATATCTTTCTCTCTTAGATATCTTGCCTTGCCTCTTGTTAGTACTTCTTGCCCTGTTATCCACACCTTTTCACTTAAGAGACACAACAAGCTTACATTCTCTGTCTGGTCCCTTGTTCTGGGCCAAACTACTGAGGTGGGAATTCATTTTTTAGCTCTGTATGTTCTGTTTTTCGTTTGAATTTTGATTGCTGTATGGATTTGGCTTACTGTTTTGATACCATCGGCGTTTTCTTGAATACTTGAATGCTTTTCTTGTTTAATTTGGTGTCCGTTTCTTGATTTGGAGATTCTGGCTTTTTCTTTGTTGAAGTACTTTCTTGTCAGCCAACTTCAGAAGTTAATTCAATGTAGACAATAAATCTTTAGAGGAATATGAAATCCATGGAATGGCCAAATATAAATATGGATCATGATTACTGAACAAATTCAGAGTTTCTTGATAGACATGATATATTTTCATTGAATCTTCTGATGCTTATTGAACTTAGATGCTTAAAATCTAAGAAAAAGCTATTGAATGGGGTTTACAGTTGCATAAAATAGGGTTGAAATTTGGATGTGTATAAGCTATGTCTAAGTGCTTTTAGGTTCTTAAAGGCTAAAGCCCTCCTCCATCTGCATCTCTAGGATCCCTTTTCTAGTTGCCTAATATTACCTTGCAATCATCTTCTTTGGGAGACAATTCTAACATGGGGGGTGAAACTTGATTGATTCTGACAATCTCTTGATGAGCAAATGGACCCAAGGTGTTCTTTTAAGATTTACATAGCTTTCTGAAAGGACCTATCGTCCCTATTATATGTTTTGAACCCAACGTGTTCTAAGGATCTCCAGTATCCGGTGGCTGATTCTTATTTTTGATTTATCATGTGTTATATCATTAGCATGCGCGTATTAATCTCTTAATTTTGATTAATTCATAAAATTTTACATCTTGATGTTCTATATTGAGAGATTAATTGCAGGTGCTTTCCTTATTTCATTGAAAAATAATGCTAGGAGAAAATACAGTTAATCCTGAAGGAGAATTCAAGATCAGTTTTGGTTATGAATGCAATGCCCATAACAGTTGCTCTTGCATGGTTCCTAGTGGATTAGAAAGTCTTCCTGGAAAAATCCCTAAGAATAGCAGCTTCTCTCGCTTGTCTGGTGCTGCCTTAAGTGCGAATGCCACATTGGCCAACACAAATATCTGCAATGGTGTAATAGGGGCAGAAATACTTCCCAGTTGGGATTCCCCTAATTCGTTTCGTAGGATTCCTTCATCACCATCTCTTTCAAGGTTGGATGTATTATCATCTTCTCTTCAAAGCAGTATGTCAAGCCTAAGTTGTAGTCCACCCACCCCAAGTCCACCTGAATATGATTCTTGTTCATTTAGATCCATGAGTGCTCCTTCTAGAAATGAAGGTTTTCTTAATGCAATGGAAGTTCAAGTGGCAGGTGGAGCTGCTGGTGAAGACAGGGTTCAAGCTGTCTGTTCTGAAGAAAATGGCTGGCTCTTTTGTGCAATCTATGATGGCTTCAATGGAAGAGATGCAGCTGATTTTCTGGCTGGGACATTATATGAGAACATCATACATCAGACTAGATTATTAGATTGTGACTTGAAGCAGGATGTTACCGGAACTTCGAACTATCCACACGGTCCCTTTCAACATGCTTTCAAGGGAGCTAATAATGGTCATGTAGAGAAACCACCGACAGGAACTTTTGATAAGAACAATTCAAGCATAAAAAAGTCCATTAATAATGCTCTAGTTCATGATTCATCTGATTCATTTAGACAGGGGATGCTAGATAGCCTTCAGCGTGCCCTTAGTCAGGCTGAGAATGATTTCTTGTACATGGTAGAGCAGGAAATGGAGGATCGCCCTGATTTAGTATCTGTTGGTTCATGTGTCTTGGTCGGCCTTCTTCACGGGATGGATTTGTATACACTTAATCTGGGTGATAGCAGAGCTGTATTGGCAACATACGATGAGGGCAGCAATATGAAGGGCTTTGGGCGAATAAAACCTATCCAGCTCACTGATTCTCACACTGTAGATAATGAACTTGAAAGAACTAGAGTGTTGTCTGATCATCCCGATGACCCAGCAGTGATTGCAGGTGGAAAAGTTAAGGGAAAACTGAAGGTCACTCGAGCCTTGGGAGTTGGATACTTAAAAAAGGTTTGTAAAATATTCATTCAATTTATCTCCATAATCAAGTTAGCAATGACATTCCAAAAGAACCATTGTACATGGACCTGAAATTCTTACTCTATTTGTAATGTTTGCCTTTTCTTTTTCATGAAGAAAAACCTAAACGATGCACTGATGGGTATTCTTCGAGTTCGTAACCTCATAAGCCCTCCATACATTTCTACTGAACCATCGCTGAATGTGCATAGGATATCAAAATCAGATCACTTTGTTATCGTTGGCAGCGATGGTTTGTTTGATTTCTTCAGTAATGATGAGGCAGTAAAGCTTGTGCATTCTTACATCATGAGCAACCCCAATGGTGATCCAGCAAAGTTTCTACTAGAGCAGCTTGTAGGGAGAGCTGCTGATTGTGCAGGTAAATTCCTTGATACCACATGTGTCCTTTTTTCCAATTTATTCATTATAAATTCCTTAACAATTTAGCATTGCTATTGCAGGTTTCAGCATGGAAGAATTGAGGAATATTCCAGCAGGTAGGAGGAGAAAATACCATGATGATGTAACTGTAATTGTGATTATTCTTGGAATAAACCAGCGCACCTCCAAGGCATCAACTTGGGTGTAAGTTTTATGGGACTGTTCTCTGTCTTGCAATAGAATATTTGGTTCTCTCTATTGTGTAGTTATAGGTTTCAAATTGCACATATATGATGCCAGACCATGTTGATCTGTGGAAAATTTGATCCTCCAATTTTATGATCTCAGAATTAGCACGAGTGTTTTTTTTTTATTCTTTGAACTGTGCATGAGTGTCTAAAATAGGACTTTTTATATTTTCTTTTGGTCAAAATGAATTGGACTTTTCCTATAAACAAAAAAGAAAGGAAGAACAAAAACTTTTTCATCAAAATAGTCAGTCTGTATATTTTGTTTAAGATTAAGAATCACTTTCGAAAGGATGGTCCAGCATGGTTGCAGCTTCCTGTCTTTTCATGTCAATTCGATCCCACTAGTTTTTGCTCCTTTCTTCCTTTTGGTTTCTCTGCCTTACAAGCTTCTGAAAGTGGAACTACTATATTAAAATGCTTCTGCTTTTCGTGTTTTTTGAACTTTATTTCACTGGTTTCTGTAAGCTCTTAGGCCCACAAACAAACGCTCCTCTTTTAATCACACAAAGTAGTTGCTTTAGAATCTTAAAAACTCGGATTGCCATTGATTGTGGGATTGAATTCAGCCTTCTCTCATGCTGCCTTTTCATCTTTATGCAAAGAAACAAGAAAACTACTAAGCATTTTATATTATTGAAAAGACAAGTAAAATTAACACAAATTCCTGCATAATAAAAGTCACCACACAAAAGTTCTATTTTGAAATTTTATTATTTAATATTTTTTTAATAAAAAAATTAATATTACAAATTTTCTAGGCTGCTTATATATACTAAGATATAGAGTTCTCAACTAAACAGGGAAAATAATTCTAAATCAATTAAGAAAATATTATACATTCTAAATTGTAATATCTAGGTCTAATTTGAAGGTTTTCTAATTTGAAGGTTTTTCTGATCTAAGATGGCTATAAAATTTTAACTTTGTAGAAAATAAGGTTTTTAAAATCTTTGAAAATTTTTTATCTTGATTAAATTATTATATCAAAAGTTATATCTATTAATATAAAACTATATAAAATTATATATTGAAGGAAAATTTTATACGTCAAATTTTGTAGATATGAGAGTTTAAAATCTGACCATTTTCATATCAAAAGCTCATACCAGCTACTTAAAAGTAGGGGTTATCTTTTCATTAATAGAAAGTGCCCCTACCACCTTCAGCATCTATTAAATTAAGGTTCATGCAATAAAATGGTAGAAAAACAATCAAGAGTATTTCAAGGCATCCAAGACTTCGTATTGAATAAAAAAAAGGATCTAGGAGGCCTCATGAACTTCACTTTCAAGGTTTGAATATGTATACCTTCTTAGCTTTGGAAACCCTCTTACTTTGGAAACCCCAATCTGAATTGATTATTGGTTTTACCTACCTTTCCTTTTGTTTTCAGACCTCCTTAGACCAGAGCTGAAGCTTCAAAAACTTTCTAAATAGGACCCTTGCTCCTTAGCCTAAGTTTTCTTCTTCTTCTTTTCTTTCCCCTCTTTCCCTTTGTTTTTCTCTATTTTCTCCCCCCTTCTTTCGTTCTTCGTCCCTTTCTTATATAGGTAGATTTAGGTCTTCTAGATGGGTTGAGTAGGGTTCCAATATACTAAAACCTAGCTAGTTTTGCTATGGAGCTACTGGTTTGGGTGTATATGGTTTTATAGGGTGCTTGGGGACTAATGTGAGGTGTTTTCAACCAATGGATCCAAAAAGAAAGGTTTTAAACCCCTTGATATAATCTTTCTAGAGGCTTCTAAGTGGGAGCAAATGAAAAGGCTGAACGTTCTTCTACAAATAAGTGTTCTTGTCACGATTGACTAGGTTGGCTACTTTCAAGACCTTGTCGGAGTATTTCTGATATGAACATCGCCTAAGACCACCTGGACTTTGTAGAGGCATATGCCTTTTGATCGAACCCACTCTTTTTTTATTTGGAGGTCTATAGCTCCACATTCAAATATTTAAAAGTGCCCACCCAAACAATATAATGTCTGAAACTGTAGTTTTGGATGATTTCGTTTGCAAGTGCCCACCCACATTCGATCCTTTATCTTCTAATTTCATTTTATTTTATCCTTAATTCCCTTTTTTCTTTCTAATTTCATGCAATTATGTCCCTAACAACTTCATTTATCACCCTTAATTTTGAGTGTCTTTTACAAGTTAATCCTTGGTTTCTGACTTGTTTGATTACACCTCTAAATGACTACAAAACTTTTAATTTTTTTATTTGACCCCTAATTTTCCTGATTCCAGCCCTTGAAGTGGCACACGTTTTGCAAATTGATTCTTTTATATATAAAGTTCAATTAAGCCTCTATTTGCTCACCATACTTGGAATTTTATGCAATTAAGCCCCTGATTTAGATAAATTAAACTTTCCAAGCTTCCAATTGATTCCTTAAATTTTAATTGTTTCAATTGACGTCAAATTTGACTTCTAAAAGTTGATTTCTCTTGCGATTAAACCCTTAATTAAATAATTAAACTTTTAAAAATTGCAATCAAGTCATTAAACTCCAAAAAAAAAATTATTTTTACTAATAGGCATTGTCAATTAAAACCTTGGATTTCTAGTTTGGCCTGTCAACTTCACTTGGCATTTATTTGGGTTTGTGCATTTATTTTTAGGCTTGCTTCAGTTCCTTACACTTATATATATATGTGTGTGTGTGTGTAGTAACATATGCATTTTAATTTCTTTACAATGCTGACGAGAATAAAATTAAAGTTTTTGTATGGTGAGCTTGTAAAGAAAAGTGTCTTCCTTAACAAAAAGATGGATGATATACCCTTTCTAAAATTCAAAAACTCACTTTTAAGGGCAAACAACCATTTCTAAATTTTCAAAAACTAGTATATTTTCATGGGTGACCTTCCTTTTTTTTTTTTGTTACCTGCACTTTTCTGAAATTTAAAAATCTTTTTTTTTAAGATGGTCTACTTTCATTAGTTACCTGCACTTTTCTGAAATTTAAAAATTATTTTATTTTCATGGGCGACCTTCCCCATTTTAGAAGATTATCACCTGCCATTTCTGAAATTCAAAAACAGATCTATTTTCATAGATGACCTTGCCTTTTAAAAGATGATCTATTTTCATAGGTGACCTACCCTTTCTAAAATTCAAAAACTAGTCTATTTTGATAGACGACCTACCCCTTTTCAGAAGATGATTTATTTTGATAGACGATGTACCCCTTTTCAGAAGATGATTTATTTTCATAGGCAACCTGTCTCTTTTTAGAAGATGGTCTATTTTCACAAATGACTTACCCTTTTTGAAATTAAATTATTTTCATGAGCCATTTACCTCTTTTCAGAACATGGTCTGTTTTTATAGGCGACTTGTCCTTTTTAAAAATTCAAGGGTGGTACTACAAACATTAACACAACTTTCACTATCTATAATTAAACAACATACCTTGCTTTGTACATAACAGCGCGTATGGAAGATGTTCTCCCTTTGTTGATTAGTTTCATCTTCCTTGACCTAAACCTGAAGTGTTCGCCTTATAACCAAGGACTCCTCAACTGGTAATGTCAACTCATCCCCATCACTATCCTCCAATTATAGCATGCCTTCACAATCAGATCAGTCGATTTCAGATTCCATATTAGCATTATCTCTAATCATCATGATTATTTTGTTTGGACACTCTGAAGTATAATGTCCATGTCCCTGACACTTGAAACATTTAACATCATAGCTATGTTTAGGTTGAGTTTCATATTTACCTTTGACATTAATAGGTGCTTGACCGCTTTTTATGATCGGCTTGTTTTAACTCGCAAGTGCACGAGTGTGCGATGTAGCAATTAACTCGGTAAGATCGAGGTAATATCCACAGAGAGCTAGATCTGAAAATTAAGCTAGGTAACAAGAAAAAAACTCAAGAGAAATTAAATTAACAATAACTTGGTTGAAAATAATTGATGGATTTGTTTTCAAAGATAAAAAAAAAATGTAAATAGATTTTAAATGACAAGAAAAAGTAAGTCTTGGTCCAAATCAATTTTAATGGTGATGTATTGGTGATTTCTTCAACATATATAAGATAACTCAACCTAATATCAACGATGGTGATATTAGATTGGAAGATATTACAATGAAG
>NW_011500249.1:31433-33083 GCF_000495115.2 Populus euphratica
GCTTAAAATAGATTATATGATATTCTTTTCTAGAATTGGAATAGAATTGATTTTTGGGACAAATTTGGAGCACTTATTTGAACCAAGATTTGCTTCAATCTTCAACTAAATGTCTCTTCAATTCTTTGTTCTGAATTCCGACGTTGAATTTCCTGAATTAATTCATTTAAGCTCCAAAAACCTATCGAAACATTAAAACAAACTTCATTACTGAAAAGCACATCAATTATTATAAAAAAAACCAAATAAAAACAATAAATATATATGTAAAATAAGAGACTTAATGACACTTTTGATGCACAATCAGTAGGGATATCAACTTTAGCTTTTGGTAGTTCAGTTCTAGAAGGAGCAAAGGATCTCAGCTAGACAATACTCTCTCTCTTTAGATTCAACTTCCAAGATGATGAAGAACCGAATTAAACGCTGGCCGAGCATGTCCCTTTCTTCATAGCCATGTGAACCATGTCCTCTAGCTCCACATAGTGTTGTCGATCAACCACATTGACAATGTCCTGATTCAACCCATTAAAAAATCTAGTTATAATGGCTTCTTTATCCTCAACAACATTGGCCTGAATTATTGCTATCTCCATCTCTTTGTGATATTCATCTACTGTCTTATAACCTTGATTCAGACCTTGGAGCTTTATATATAAGTCTATGTAATAGTGGTTTGGCACAAATCATCTTCTCATTAAGACTTTCATCTCCCTCCAAGTCTGAACGGGTCGCTCCCCATTCCTCCTTCTACTGATTACAATTTGATCCCACCAAATCAATGCATACTCCGTAAACTCAATTATCACCAATTTCACCTTCTTTTGTTCAAAATAGCTATGGCAATAAAAAAATAAGCTTCAGGATCTTTTTTACCTTAAAAGTTAGGAATTTTCAGTTTAGGTGTCCGAGTCCCCATCCATGCCAATCAATGATCTCGGTGTCTGAGTCCCCATCCATGCCAATCAATGATCTCGTAGATACTGTCGGAGAGAGAGAGATTAGAGATCAAACTTCTTCAAATTATAGGTGTTACAAACTTCTTCAAATTCTCTCAAATGCAAGTAAGGATTTTCTAGATCTAAGCCATGAAAATAAGGTAAAAGTTGAATAATGCCTAACTTAAAATTAAAGTGAGATGTATCAGGAGGAAAAATTATGCATAAGGGTGCACTTGTTCTTGTAGGATTCATGTGGTCTCTAACTGTTCTAACTCGGTTATTGTCATTATTCTCATTATGAAGTGACTGGCTATCTTCTTTGGCCATTTTTTTCTGAAAATAATGAGAATACTCTCCAAAGTCTACCACCTAATGTACTCAGACTAAACTCTCATGCACGTGTAGAAAGAAAATAAAAGGAGAAAGGAAATAAAGAAGAAGGAAACAAAAGAAAAGAAACAAACGTTAGATACAAAAAAAATAAAAAGTGAAAATAGAATAAATATTATAATTTATACAAGATTTATCTTCTTGGCAACAGCGCCAAAAACTTGACACGATCAAAGAGTTGATGTCTTATCCTGACTGTAGGATTGTCAAAGTAATAAATAATCCGTCAAAACTGGGGTCGAACCACTAGAAAGTTAACTATATAAATAATAATAATAATAATAATAATAATAAGAACAACAACAACAACAATGATGAT
>NW_011500249.1:33211-36889 GCF_000495115.2 Populus euphratica
ATACACTAATAGTATTAGAGATAAGTAAAGTATAAACTCTTTATAAATTATCAACATGATCATATTAATCATCTTATTTATGTAACACCATACTTAAAATTTTATCAAGTATTCATGATGCTAACTTATGTTGACAACAAATCAAGTTCTCATAATAACGATGTCGGCCGAAGACTATGGAGGACCAAATATTTGATGTACCAAGTGTTATACAACACAAATCTAAATTAATAATTTAACAAGCAAGGTATTAAGAATTAATAAGATAAAAATCATAAGACATGTCAATAACAAGTTGTTTAGGATATAAGCATTGAAATCCATATTGAGTTTATATTATATTTATCCTAACACCATTAGCGAAACTTTTTCACATTTATATAATTAATTTAGCTAGACATTATGAAGGAGAAAAAACTTAGATAAATAATATAGTGGCCAACGATTGATTAATAGACTTGGTGGACAGCAGCACTCAAGCATTTTGGCTGGATGAATTGACATTGATGCAATTAGAATTTGGCAAAGTGTTCTGCATGAAAGTTGTTGAAAATTATTTTTTCCTTCTACCCACCAAATTTCAGGTCATTTCGAGCACTACAACTCGAGATATATTTAGAATACTGAGCAGTGCTACTGGTGGACGTGGTGGATAACCCTCATACTCTTGTCTGGATGAAATGTCATTTCTACTATCCGAATTTGAGCTGGTCTTCTTCATGAAAGTTGTTGGAAATTATCTTTTCCTTCCACCCTTGATTGTGGGTTGCATGACCACGTGATCACGAGGTTCGCATCACACGTAATGCAGGCTATGGTTCATCGCTATGAAAGAAAGGAATTTCAAAAGCTCAAAAGGTGTTTGAGGGTTTCAAAGACCTAGGATCAACATCAACTATTCATCAACTCTCTTTCTCTTATTGTCTTTGTAAAGAAAGAGACATAAAACATTGTTAATCTAAAAATCAGAATTCTCTTAACATCTGTCATAATGCAAATCCAATTTTGTTTTGATGAATAACCAATCTAATTTTTTTGAAGACACTAAAGGCTTCATCATAGACACACTAAAAGACATGAAACTCAATTTTTTTCACTTTTGGTGTTTGTTATGTCTTTATTCAATTGAAACCTCCTTTTCCTTTTTTAGAAATGATAAGCATTCTCTTTCCATTTCACTTTTTTTTTTTTTTTTGCTTTTACATAGCCTTCCTCACAGTTTTCTTGGATGGCCCTCAATTTATGGGTTTTCTTCTTCTAGCCCTTTTTCAATCATTGGACTTTTGTTCTAAGCCTTTTTCCTTTATCCATTAACTTTAACAGCGTCTTCATCCTTCCTAATAACATATCTCCTATTGCCCCCAGTATAGGGTGTGATCCTGGTCTGGGTTTCTTGAAAGAAATATTCTATGAGGCTCAAATGGATATAACCTTTAGAAAGTGAAGGGATAACAAAAATGGTCTTTTCTCATTTTAAGCAAGTTCGGTTAGAACAGATAAATTTTGACCTCATCCCATGTAATGATTTGGACTTGTAAGAATCATGATTCACGAGTCCATCACTACTAAATCCACTGCATGTCATTATACATATTGTTACAACTTAGCTATATGAAGTGTGGTTCAGTTTCAAGAGGTATGAGTTCAAAATTATTTAATCACCTCATGTCATTTTCAAGCATCGAGTCATTTCTGTAATCAAAACACTTTTTATCTTTTAGGATTGACTAGCCTGAATTTTGCAAGTTGGAGTTTGATTAAAAATATTTTTTTTAATCAAAATACACATTGAAATAAACATCTCATGCTTTCAAAACAACAATGAGATAATGAAAAGACATGTTTCGTTAAAGGATGAGATGTGATCCCAAAATAAAATGCAAAATGGCAAAGCTCCATGACAAAATGACAGACAATTTAACACCCTTCTTAGATCAACCTTTCTAGTAATATCTGTGTTTACCAAGCACTTTTGATTACTTGTCATTTTAAGGATGTTCTGTGATAATATGACCAATGACACCCTCCTCCTTCACAGACTCCACTCGTCTCTTGCTCACCAACTTTCGGACTTGATTCTTAAAATTCTTGTCATTGTTCAAATAAAATGGCCCAGGAACCCACCATGATATTCATATCTCACTTGAATTATACCACGGTGGTTGCATGGAATTTGTTGAAGTTGGGGCAATAAGTTTGGAATCTAACAAATGCTGATCGACAAACTTGAGTGACAGGGGTATGCCAATCTTTGGCAAAGATATTTGAGCAATGATGCTTGAGCAAGACTTGACTAGACCACCTAACCATGGTTTCTCATCTTTAGAGTCATCTCCTGATTCACCTCTCATGATTGTTCTAGAATCCTTGGAAGAACCTTCAATCTTTCCCACTTGATAGCCAGTTCAATTCTTTCAGCGATCGTCACAACTTTATGTTAATCTTTCAATGTTGTGGTTGTTGTTTTAGAATTGTTGGAAACCTTCAAACAGCTAGGTAATCTTGGTGTTGTCTGAAAACATGCGGCACGACCACTGCCGACGAGTGAAATCACATGTTGTCTCTACTAGAAGAGAACCTGATAGATCAAAAACTCTTCTGTCTCATCTACGATTGCTCACAGATAGTGCAACAAATAGATGCCTGTAGAAGGAATTCTGCTCTATTGAAGTTTTAATCTTTTTCCTGTTTTTTAGCCTAGGTCTGTCTCTTCTCCCAATTTTATGTTTTAATGCTGACACTAGTAGAGGACAATTGCACATGATCTGAAACTACTATATCCTTTCTTGGATTCCCCACTTGCAGAGCCACAAATAAATCTCTACATGGATAGCTCTGCCATGTGAGCAAAGGTTGTCATTAGTTGATGATTGAAGGCATTACTGCTGCTATTCATGACTGAAAAAGAGAGGTACAACTTCAATTAGATGTGGATAAGCAGTGTTTCCATAAAAAACTGTGAAAACATTCCTTTTCCATTTGAAGCTCAACACTTGTTCAAGCATATCTGAGCCTAGATACTCTATCCCTGATGCTTTCAACTTTCTTTAAATAATGAGCCTCTCTCTAACCACTTTCTTTATTATCTATCTTTTTTCATCTAGTGTAGTAAACCTCGAATAGAAGAACCTATTTTTCCTCCCGATACATGCATGATAAATATATGACATGTAATCTATATGATGAACTTGCCCTTCAAGGGGTGATATATGGTTATAACTCTTGCATGATAAAACAAGAATTTTTATTCTTACTCAAACTCTACAATAAAAATTTCTTGAGGGATGACCATTATATCACCTGTAAGTCCTGAATTCAAGATGATTCAAGAAGGGCTTGCTCATATGCAAAACAATATATACGGAGCATACATCCTAAAAGCAGTTTTTAATATTTTTACGTGAGACAAAGGATAAGTTTACTACTTGGTCTCTAAAAAGGGTCTCTTGTTGTCCCAATGATCACCCTTGTAAAGGCAATATAGGGGCTCAGCAGATAGTGAAATGGCATATATACCAGTCACTAACAGTCTAAGCACTCAACCAAGAGTTGTGAAGCTTGTGTGTGCTTTCAAAAATTAAAACATGTAATGCATGAGAAAATTCTATATAATGCATGAATAAAACAGAAATAAAATAAGACAAAAGGCAAAAAATTTAAACACATCAAAAACACAAA
>NW_011500249.1:36995-40115 GCF_000495115.2 Populus euphratica
TTCCTCCTTCTTTGCCCTCCCCTGCTGGCGGTGAGGATCTCCGTCACCTACAAATCCAAGAAAAATGCAACAAATGACAGTTGATTTTAGTTTTGCTTGCCTTTACAGATCTACTTCTTTTTTATATTCTTCTTCATTTTGGATCTGCTTCTCTCTACAGATTGGTTCTTTTCCTT
Organism: Populus euphratica; assembly: GCF_000495115.2. Lineage (NCBI taxonomy): Eukaryota > Viridiplantae > Streptophyta > Magnoliopsida > Malpighiales > Salicaceae > Populus > Populus euphratica. Next base: position 37,172 of record NW_011500249.1, read on the forward strand.
TTCTTTCTCATTCTTCTCTGTTTCAGGTGGCGACGGAGTTATGGGTGTTGTTGCTAAGGTCTGAGTGTTGATGGTTTTTGTTCCTCTTGGTAGATCTGGCGGTGGCCATGGAAGGAGCGCCGTGTGTCTTAGCTGTAGTAGAAGGCTGACCGGCGAGAGCTAGGTCTCTGTTTAGCAGAGACAGGAGCGGCCAAAAGGGAAGAGGAGGAAGGAGCGGCGGACTGGGTCCGTGGGGGACGCTGCTGTTGACAGCCAAGACCGGCTGAGAGGAAAGTGAGAGGGTGATCTGTTTACGGTGGATAAGAGAGAGGTTAGTCAGAGCGGGAACAGTTGGACGAGGAAGAGATATGGTCTGTGGCCGGTGGGTTCTCTGTGGCTAGGTCAGCGGGAGGAGGGGAAAAAAACCAAGAGCTACTGGGAGAGAGACGGCGAGATGGCCTCGGGGGAATGGGGGGAAGGGGGGAATGGGCAGGTCTAGGCAAGCAAGGGGCACTGCTCCTTCCATTTTCTCTGGTTTTGGCCCAAAAAAAGGAGGGGCTGCCTTATGTGTGGAAGAGCTCCAAAAGCTGGGAATGTGGCCACGGTTTCTGGCTCTCTATTTTTTTTGTAAAGGGTTGCAAAGGGAAGGGCTTTGTTCTGGTAAGGAAAATGGAGGGGAAGACTTGCTCGGCTGAAGGGAGAAGAAACCAAAAATCAAACCCCCCCGCCAAAGGTTTCTCTGGTTTGCTTTACCAAGGCAAAGGGGGAAAGGGGGGCGGCCTTTGTAACAGCTGGGACTTTAGAGGGGTTCTGGTGTTTTGGGGAAGAGTCTATGTGCACGCGGCTGCTTGTGAGAGGGTGAGGTTTAGGTTTTTTTGTTTTTCTTTTTCCCCAAAATCTTCTCTCCTAGGCCAATCTTTTTTTCCCCAGGTCAATTTTTCTCCCTATAATTTTTCGTCCCCCTTCCCTCCAAATTTTTCTCTCCTTTTATAGGTAATAAAATTTGTTATTTTTAATTGCTTAGTCCCAAGTAACAAAAGAACAATGGTCCCTCAACTTTATTTTTTTCATATTTGGTCCCTTGTAAATTTTGATTTTTATGAATTTTTTTGAAAACAAGCAATATCAACATCAACTCAATAATAAAAATCAGTGATTGTAAATTTACAAATTAAAAATTGAACGCATTCAAAATACCTTTGAAAATGCTAAAAATGATGCAAATATATCAAAAATGTAAATTTTAGGGTTTTCGTTGTTTTTTTGCTATTTTTGATTTTTCTAAAAATTTATCACCATTGGAACAAATTCCACAGCAGAACACAGAGACATTATAGCAATAGACAAATACTAGACAGAACAAAGTTCTAAGGAGAGATGATTGAAACATTCATGTTTATAATTGCTATTGGAAAATCCAGTAAGAAAACCCACTGAAAATGATGCAACTGCTCACCTTATAAATATTCTGAGAATAAATAACAGAATCACGCCGGTATCTCCCAGTTATTAATTGGAACGATGATTCGTTCGGTCAAGATGTAGAGCATGTTATGACGAACAACATACTAAAAAATAGTAACGATCCAACGGTGAACAAAGGAGATCGAGTTTCAACAACACCACTCTATAACCAGCAAGGAAATGAACTTTCAAATGAGCCGTAATATAATCTTCAAGTGTGGCAAAAGACTTTCAATTCTAACTTCAAGATACTAATTTGAAACATTCATTTCCATAACAACCATAGGAGACCCAAGAAAAAAACCCATTCACCTGCAACTAAAAATACAGAATAGTAGAAATATTGCGAGATCAATATCTCCTTCCTCATTGATTGAAACAAATATCCATTCGATCAATGTTTAGAGAAGGTTAGAATGAAAAACATAGTCAGAAATGAGGACGATCCAACGTTGGACGAAGTAGATCTAGCTCTGAAATTTTGATCTCTAATCTCTCTCTGAAAGGTTACCACTTATTCATGGAATTGAGCATAAAAAGCTGCACAAAGCATTCCTTAATGTTCAATTTCTTCATCTCGTTGATTTTGCAATATATATATATATAATAGTTATTTCATATTATTTATAATATTTATAAATTTGTTTTTTGGTAAGTTGACGTATGTATTAAAAGAAAAGGATACAAAGATTAAAAGGGGCATACCCCAGATTTACAATGAGAACATATTTATAAATTTGTCACACTTGAAAATTATATTACAATTAATTAAAGATTCTTGTAGAACTAGAAGATTCCCAAAACAAATTGTTACATTTTTGTAGGAAAAAAATCCTAGCCAAATAGAAAATCCACAAGTTAAAAGGAAGTAAATAACAAAATTCGTATAACTTATGTTTACCAGTGTTGCAATACCTTCTCAAACTCTGATTGATCTGAATTTTTTACATAAGGTAGGAAAACTTGTTAAGAAACGTTATGTAAAATTTCAGCCCGATCCATGCTCGGATTGAGAATTACAACTATTGTTGTAAAACTGAATAGTTGTGCATTTTGCGACAGAATTTGCATCTAATTGTTTTTTTATTGCTGGATTGTATCAACATCCAAAGTTTTAGAAATTTTAAAATGCCCCATTAAACCACTTATTAGTACTTAAAAGTGTATTTTTATCAAGGTTTTATATCATCATTTTGCACTTGAATTATCAATAACTCCTTAACTAAAACATGTTTTATAATAACATATCTAATAATATAAGATACCTTTAATTTGTAGTAAATGTTCATTTTAAATGCAGGCCTATCATATAAATAAAAGGATTGATTGATGAATTTTAAGAACTGAAATTGAAAGGACAAAGATATGGCCAAACTTAGAAAAGAGATGGTGATGCAGTCCAAACTGGAACACTGTTCTGTAATTGGGTCATAACTGCAGCTGTAGATCTTGGATTTAGGTATACTTTATATGGATGGAAAGGTAAGACATAGGTCTACAA
>NW_011500249.1:40393-40641 GCF_000495115.2 Populus euphratica
ACTAAGTCAAGAGCTAACCACCCACTCATCAATTAGTCATCAAATCAATAGTTCTCAATTTTGGCCTATAAAAAAAGCTATTTTCCATACATTTAGACATCTTGGTTCCCAGATAAAATCATGCTCTTGCTTTCTCTCTTTGTATTTTTGTAATGCTTAAGTTTTGCTTTCATTAATATCAAGTTTATGCCTTTCATTTCCTTTCCTTTACTTAGTTAACTTTTATGTTCTTATTTTGTTTATCTATT
>NW_011500249.1:40826-47351 GCF_000495115.2 Populus euphratica
TGTTGTTGTATTATTGTTATCTATAATTTATACAATTAACCTTCCTGTGATTCGACCCCGGTCTTGTAGGGTTATTTATTACCTCGACACTTCTACACTTGGAAGAATACATCAATCTTTTGATTGTGTCAACCACCCCCCCATAAGCTTCCATTATAAGCAATTAATGCAAAGTACAATTAGGCACACTCAATTTATTTTCCTTAAACAAAATTCCATTATGCCTAAAAAACCTATCCTTGGCTGAAGTTTTGCACTCATCATATAAAGAGCCAAAATCATTATCATCAAGATACAATTCTTTAATATACTCAAATCCTAATAATTTAGTATTCAGAGTGTTAAGAAGAATATAACTTTTTTTTTGGTAAGTTGACGTATGTATTAAAAAAAGAAGATACAAAGATTATAAGGGGCATACCCCAGATTTACAATGAGAACAGAAAAGTAAGAGGCACTCCCAAATATTTCATAGGGAGCTCCCCCTCTCTAAACCCAAGAGTACGAATAATTTCTTCCTTCTCGGTACGAATTGAGTTTACATCTCCTTTGCTAAAAATCATCAAGTCGTCAGCAAAACAAAGATGAGAAATGTTGTCCTTCTTGCATCTCCAGTGGAACTTGAAGTTTTGGTTGGCACTCATCTTGCAGAATAGCCCCGAAAGGATTTCCATACATAGGACAAACAAATATGGAGAAAGTGGATCCCCTTGTCGAAGCCCTCTCCCCCCTTGAAAATAACCTGCAAGCTCACCATTGACGTTGATAGAGAATTGACATGATGTAACACAAACCATAATCCAATCAATGACTGTTCTAGGGAATCCCATTTTTCTTAACATAGCGTCAACGAAATCCCACCGAACCGAGTCATAAGCCTTCATCAGATCTACTTTCATAGCACAACGGGCAGGTCCCGTAGATTTATGATAGCCTTTCATTAGTTCCTGAGACAAAAGAATGTTGTCACTGATTCTCCATCTAGAGATAAAAGCAGTTTGATACGGACCGACTAAGAACGGCAAAATAGCTTTGATTCTCCCAGCTAGAATCTTAGCGATGCATTTGTACACTGTATTGCAGCAAGATATAGGACAAAAATCTATCAACCTCGTAGGATTAGCAACTGTCTCCAAATGTACATTTAAAAGATGAGATTGTTTGGCTGGATTCACCAAATCACAGATTCTCGGTCAAAGTAGCATGGGAGCAACTAAGATTTCATCATCCGATAGTTGAATGGCATGACATTGTGTCTTGGTTAAGAAGAATATAACTTCGTGATCAAGCATGTGCAACCATATTTTCCTGACCTTGCTTGTACTTAATCACATATGAGAAAGTTTGAATAAACTCAATCCACTTGGCATGTCGCCTATTTATCTTACCTTAACCCTTCAATTGTTTTAATGACTGGTGATCGGTATGTATAACAAACTCTCTGGGCCATAGATAATGTTGCCAAGTTTCCAATGCTCTCACTAATGCATACAACTCTTTGTTATGAGTGGGATAGTTAAGAGCTGCACCATGAGTTTCTCACTAAAATAAGTAATAAGTCGTTTCTCTTACATTAGAATAGGTCCAGTACCTATTCTTGAAGCATCACATTCAATCTTAAAGCATTATTAAAATCAGGTAAAAATAGTACTTGGCACGCGGTGCGAGCAATGCGACGTCGTCTGGCGATGGCGGAGGCTCTTGTTGTGTGCCTCCGGTGTGAGGAATTGTTGTCTTTGCATGTAGGTTACAAGACCACATGATCATGAGATGTGCATCATTTGGTATTAGTGCTTTATTATGCTTCTAAAATTTTCGTTTCTTGTTGTTTCCGCAAAAATTCCTTAGTGTCCAATTTCTTTTTCTCCTTGATTTTGTAGCATATTAAAAAAAAATTAGTTATTTTATTTGGTTACTGTCCAAAATATATTTGTAGCATAAAAAAGAGAAAAAAAATAGTTCAAAGAGATGTTTATTGGTTTTTGCTATAGAAAAACTAAACAAGGAAAAATTAGACCAAATCAACTTGGAATTAGCTCAAATTTGATAATATTGTTACTGGGTACCGTGAATGATTCGAAAAACGGCAACAATGAATCTGACGAAAATGGATGAAGGATGGGTCTGGTTGTGTTATCTTTCTTTTGGTGTTTAGGCTGGATTATAGTGATTTTAAGGTATATAAAATGGAGGATAGACTAGAGTGATACTTTGATAAGTCGATCTGGACGCCACAAAGATCAATCTAGGATTTTGACGCCACACTCTCTGTGATTGAAGAGTGATAAGTCAGGTAGGGTTCTTCACAAATCAATTTGGAAGAATAACTCTTAATTCTCGGAATTAAGTTCAAATATTGGCCAAAAGTTGTTTATTACATATTCTGATGCCATATTTATAATGGAACATCCCTCCACACTTAGGAAAATTCAACATGACAGAAATCAAGCCCAAAACTTGGACTTTGACAAAGTAACCAGACAAATTACACTAGCACACATTTCCTGACTTTAATTGAAACAAAAACAGACCGAATTTAAAATGGCTATAACTTCTTGCACAAAAGTCCAATGCAATCATGGTTGGACAATCTGGAAAGATCACGTTCTGAACTTGAAATCCACCTAGATTAGTCTTGTTTTCACATGCAATGGATGACTTCAAATTCGGGTTCAAATTTATCTACTGTTCTGACGTAAACAGCATCAATTTCTTAACTTATTTGCATTATCAACCCAAATTCAAGTAGTCCAGCATCAAAAGAACCATTAAGGGCTCTTCCCATCTTTAAGCTCCAATTGTAGGCAAATAAGCACCCTTGAACCAATTTGAAACTGATTGCCAAATTTTAACTCCGACGCAGCTTCAATCATTCCAATCTGACTCGTCAAGGTCCTTTGTAGTTGTTTCGCTCTCGCTCTTGTCATTGGACCATCTGAATCCTCTTGCATATTTGATTTACCTTTATGAGATGGATTATCATTCCCATGATGCAAATCAGGTTATATGCTTCTAAAATTTTCGTTTCTTGTTGTTTCCGCAAAAATTCCTTAGTGTCCAATTTCTTTTTCTCCTTGATTTTGCAGCATATCAAAAAAATTAGTTATTTTATTTGGTTACTGTCCAAAATATATCTGTAGCATAAAAAAGAGAAAAAAAATAGTTCAAAGAGATGTTTATTGGTTTTTGCTATAGAAAAACTAAACAAGGAAAAATTAGACCAAATCAACTCGGAATTAGCTCAAATTTGATGATATTGTTACTGGGTACCTAATCACATCAGATATTAGGTATGGGTTCAATTTGATGTTGTTTGCTTTGGTTTTCAATTTTGGGTCGAATTAGGTCTGATTCATAACGTTTTTGCGTAAGTATATCAAACCTTATTGAAAAATGCTCAAAATTTATATTCATTTTATTTGGGTTGATATCACACTATATCTGAAAATTTAGTTCAATTTTATCTGAAATTTTACCCCTTCATCATCAACTCATCTACTTGCCTTTGAAGCTCCTTCTTCTCTTCGGAGTTGCCTCTATAGGCTGGATGGTTAGGAATTCAAGCTCCGGGAACAAGATCAATTTGATGTTCAATCCCCCTTAATGGTGGTAATCAATCCATTAAGGATGTCTTCAAGGAATACATCATCAAACTCCTGCATCAAAGAAACAGCCACACTAGGAATAGCAGAATCAAGATTGTTAATGTTAAAATAAGCCTCCTTATATACACAAGTAACATCATTGGCTTATTAGTGAAAAATGCAGATCTGATTTGAGATCCTTTTGCATAAAAATTAGGTTGTTTCTTTAATTTTTCCACACTATTATCATCACACAAGCTTACTTTCTTCACTCCTCGGTTTTTACCTCCACTCTCAATTGGTTTAATTAATGATTTAGGTTTAGCCAAATCTGATGGTTTTCTCTCACCATTGTCCTAACGTGAATGTTCACTCTTCCCATCCTCACATTCCTTTTTTAATTTCATTTGATCATCATATACTTGTTTCAGAGAAAGAGGTACAAGAGTGATGATTTTACCATCCTTTACAACAGTGAACCTATTTCTAAACCCATCATGAATCCCTTTCCGATTAAACTGCCATAGACGCCCTAAAAGTAAGTGAATAGCATGCATCGGGATTACATCACACAAAATCTCGTGGGAATACTTCCCAAATAGCAAACGCAATCAAAACCTGCTTAGTAACCCTCACTTCACCACATTCATTCAACCATTGCAATCTATAAGGCCTAGGTCTTGAGTTTTCAGTTCGGTGGCTAGCATGTAGCCATCTGTTGTTTTACGTTTCTGTTCTCATTGTAAATCTGGGGTATGCCCCTTATAATCTTTGTATCGTTTTCCTTTAATATATACGTCAACTTACCAAAAAAAAATTCAACGAAGGCTCAATCCTAATATGAAAGAAGTAGTGAAAAATAAAGTCAAATGGCTTGCATTGGAAACCTAAGTTCTCCCTCGGGATGGGGTGGTGTGTTGTTTTGATCTGATATGATAGTACCCGCAAAAAGTGGTTAGTGGTAAAAAAAAATTTATCCTCACGTTGCTCGTGTTTCGCTCAAACACTCTTAATATCCTCACACGCTCACACCTCTCGTCTCACCTTCTTGCGAAACTGAAACCAACACCAAATAGAACCAACTTGGCAGCACAATCCAAATATATATATGACTCAAGAAGCAATAAAAACTACAAAATAAGCAAAACAAAACTGCGATGTTAGTCTCGCGAGTAGCAAGTGAGTCTATCCGAAATATGAACAAAACTGAAAACTCGAATAAAAAAAGAAACAAAAAATATGAAAAATCATTAAACAACACCCAAATTTGCTGGATATGATGAAAATAAACTGCAAGAAAAGAAATCAACAGAAAGCAAGTGAATTTCAAAAGTTGACGCAAGACAGACTCGTTTACAACAAGTTAAGTCCGAATTTAGAACCTAAAGTAAATGATGTCCAATTTAGTTAAAATTTTAAATATAGTGCGATATTAACCCAAATAGATAGAATATAAAGTTTGAGAAATTTCTGACAAGGTTCGATATACTAACACAAAAACATTATGAATCAGACCTGATATTCTGACAAGGTTCGATATACTAACGCAAAAACATTATGAATCAGACCTAATTAGACTCGAATTTGAAACCTAAAGAAAAAGATATCCAATTGACCCCAAAATTGATATGTGGTGCATCTAGGACCCCAATAATTAGATATCAAATTTTAGTTAATTCCGAGTTGATTTGATCCAATTGTCCCTTGTTTAGTTTTCTGCGGCAGAATCTAATAAACGTCTTTTTGAACAATTTTTTTTTGATATATTTTCAATAATAACAAAATGAAATAACAATTTTTTCTTTTTATATGCCGTAAATTCGAGAAGAAGAAATTGGATACGAAGGAATTTTTGCGGAATTAACAAGAAATGAAAATTTTAGAAGGATATAACTTGATTAATGGAGCCAAGCTTTGATACCAAATGATGCGAAACTCATGATCACGTGGTCATGCAACCCACATGCAAAGACATCAATTCTTAGAAAGCCAAGTAAATCAGGTTTAATAGGAGTGTGACATAAAGATAACTTTTACCTAGGCATCAGCACTATTGGAAACGAAAAAAACCCCACCGAATGAATATTGATTCGCAAATGAGAAGTATAAGGATGACGCCATGAAGATAATTGTTCTTCGATAAATCATTTTTTGGTTCTTTTTACTTGGATTTCCAGGAATTAGTGTCTTTGCGCGCGTGTTGCGTGCATCATATTGAAGTCTACGTTTGGATCCTAAAAAACCAGAAAAATATTTTTGACATGTTAGCCAAATCCTAATGCATAATCATAAACTGATTACGATATCCATTTTTAGATTTTTTTTAAACATGAAAAAGATGCAATTTTTTTTTTTATGACAAATATGCTTGGAAAAGTTTTTAGGATTTGGCTGTATGCAACAAAATTGAACAGGAGGACGTGAATTATATTTCACGCCTAATGTTCATGTAGTAAATAGTAGGGAAGGAAGTAGAAGAAGAGAAAAGGAAGGAAAGGAAGGGAAGGGGTCATGGTTGTTGTGATGAGGTGACTCAACCGGTGGCTAAGGGGGCGTCGACTGAGGTGATGGTGGCTAGGGTTTGGCTGTAGGAATAAGAAGAAATAGTTACAGAGGAGAGGGAAAAGCTAGAAGGAGAAGATAAAGAAGGTCACGGTGGTTGTTTTACCACTTATGAGGAGCTGGGTTGATGGAAATTATGGTGGTCTGTGCTGATGTTGTTGTCGCTTATGCTAGAGAAGGAAAAAAACAAAAATGGTGGTGCTGATAAGCTACTGCCGCTATGGAGGAGAAGGGAGAAGCATCAGTGGAGAGAGAAAAGCATGGTGGAGAGGATGGTTATTGATTAGTACTTAAAAGTGCATTTTTATCAAGGTTTTATATCATCATTTTGCACTTGAAGTATCAATAACTCCTTAACTAAAACATGTTTTATAATAAT
>NW_011500249.1:50311-54209 GCF_000495115.2 Populus euphratica
TTTATAATTTTTACAATTAACCTCCCTGTGGTTCGATCCCGGTCTTTCCGGGTTATTTATTACTTCGACACTCCTGCACTTGGGAGAAGACAACAATCTTTTCGTCGTGTCAGTTATCCAGCTAGCAGTGATAGTGATGTTGGTGGCTGAAGGCATGGTTAAGAGAGAAAGAAAAGAGAAGAAAACAGAGAGGAAGTGGTAGAAACCGGGAAGAGGTTGATTTCTTGGCTTATTTTGGACTCGAATTTCTCCTCCCTTATGCCATGAAATTCACCTCTATTTAAAGGATGTGGAAGAGGGCAATCTTATCTGCACTTGGAAAAAATTCAGCCTTCAATTCAGTTATGAAGGATTCCAACTATCAGTTGAAATTAAGTATCATGAGATGCAAATTTATAGACAAAAGCTAACTGAGTTAGCCTCTTTAACCTGTCACCAAAGATGATTTATTAATAATTAGCCTAAACTGATTATATGGGGTTATAGAGAAAATGCAAAGGATCATTTTCGTATAAAAATTGTCAAATTTCATAGATGTTAGGTACATTAAATGCAGTTGCAAATTAGGTAACCGAATTAGCTTTTTGAAAGAAAAAAATGAAGATAATGAATAGTGCTAAGTCTTGATTTTGGCAAAGATCATTTCAGTCCTTTCTCTTTTAATTGCTTTGAATTAACCCTAATTTTTTTTTTATTTAATGCAATTAAGCTCTGAATTTGAATCAATTAACTTGGTAAAAATTAAATTTGGCCTTTTAAAATTTCAATTTACTTAATTAAACCAAAATTAGGCTCTTAAACTTAATTTTTCACCAATTAAGCCCAAAATAAAATTAATTTGACCTATTTAAAGTATAATTCAATCCATTCACTTAATTAAAGCCTTCAATTGGACCCAAATTAATTTTTAAGCATAATTAAAATTTAATTTGACCCATGATAAAATCAAATTGACTTATTAAAAATTCAATTATGTCATTGGACTCAATTTTTATGTAAATCCATCCAATAATCAATGAATTTAACCTTGAATTTGCATTTTTCTCATAAATCCATCCAATAATCAGTGAATTTAACCTTGAATTTGCATTTTTCTCCATTTTTAGGTATAATGGGGTATAATTAGGCCTTCAATTTCCTCAAAAACTTACAGCTTGATTTTTTATTTATTTTTGTAGCCCTCCTTGATCTGCTTTCTCCACATTATAAACTTTTATTTTATTTTTTATTTTTGTTTTGAAAAAAATTTATTTTTAGAAAATAACCTAGAATTAGGTTATGATAGTAATGGTGCTAAAATAACTTTGATTTTAACAAGCTAAAAGCAATTTCTTGTACTTCACCCCACTTGAACTCTACGAATTTCTTAATGATTTCAATTAATGGAAAGGCTATCGTACTAAAGTCATTAACAAACCTCCTTTAAAAACCAGTCAAATCATGAAAACTTCTAACTTCTACTATTGATTTTGGTGTAGGCCATCCTTGAATAACCTTAACCTTAATCTCATCCATCTATATACTTTTTGCACTAATAACATATCCAATAAAAATAATTATATCCATGCAAAAGTCACTCCTTTTCAAATTAACATATAAGGACTCTTTTCTAAGCTCATTAAGAACTTGTCTTAAATGATTCATATGCTCATCAAACTCTTTACTATAAATCAAAATATTATCAAAGTAAACAACTACAAACTTACTAATGAAACACTTAAAACATGAGTTTTTCATTCATCCCCTTCTTTCATCCTAATTTGATGATAACCACTTTTTAAATCAATTTTCAAAAACATTTTAGAACTATACAATTCATCCAACATATCATTTAATATAGGAATAGGATGTTAATACTTTACAGTGATGTTATTGATAATCCCGCAATTAGCACACATTTGCCAAGTCTTCTCTTTCTTGGGGACAAGAAGCACGAGAACTACACAATGACTTATGCTCTCACAAATGTATCCTTTCGACATCAACTCCTCTACTTGTCATTGGAGTTCAATACACTCTTTGATATTGCTCCTATATATCAGCTTATTTGGTATAGATGCTCCCAGAATAAAGTCAATTTGATGTTCAATTCCCCTAATCGGCTGCAAGCCATTAGGAATCTCTTCTAGAAAGACATCTTTAAATTACTGTAAAAGTAGTTTGACAACACTAGGAGCACAGGAATCAAAATTATAAGAGTTAAAGTATGTCTCTTTATACACAAGTAAAATCCTTGGCAATTCAGAAAGATAACCATGTTTAAGATCACTAGATTTTGCAATTAAGGTTTTCCCCAACTTTTTCAACACACTATTCTTTTCTCACCTTTTCTTTTTTCTCTCCACTCTCGGCCTTCTATTGTTTTTCTTTTTGTTCGTGATCCTCCCCTAATTTCCTAAGGGCCAAAACTTTGTTCTCTTTTGTTTTCAACTCATGACTCACTTTATTTTCACTCTTCCTCACATTCTTGCCACGTTATTCGGCTTGTTCTTCCACTTTGGGTGAATCTAAATGCTCCTCCTCATAGCTTTTGTTCAACTAAAGTTGATCTTTATATACTTGCTTTGGTGTTAGTGGGGCAAATGTATAAATTCTACCATCCTTCTTCAATGAATACCTATTCCTAAATCCATCAAGCGTGGCTTTTCTATCAAATTGTCAAGGCCTCCTTAATAACATATGAGTAGCATGCATAGGTACAACATCACATAACACTTTATTCTTATACTTGCCTACTAAAAAGAAAACATCACTTGTCTATTCATTCAACCATTGAAGCTGATAAGGCCTCTCATGCTTTATGGTATTCAATCTCAACTTTCTAACCAAAGTAACACTAGTAACATTAGTATAACTACTACTATCAATTATCATATTGAATACCTTATCGTTAATTAGGCATCTAGTATGAAAGATGTTCTCCTTTTATTGTTTCACATCATTCTCTTTAGTCTGATCACTAAATGACCTTCTAATCACTAAAACTTTATCACCAACAGCATATTATAAATCATTAGCATCTTCTAGTGGTGGCATGTTGACATGACTAAAAGATTGATGTCTTCTCCCAAGTGTAGGAGTGTCAAAGTAATACCGGACCTATCACATAAATGAAAGGATTGATGAACCGGACCTATCACATAAATGAAAGAATTGATTGATAAATTTCAGAATTGAAATTGAAAGGATAAAAAGATGGCCAAACTTAGAACAGAGATGGTGGTGCAATCCGAACTAGAACACTATTCGGTAATTGGGTCACGGTGGTGCAGTCCGAACCAGAACACTGTTCGGTAATTGGGTCACATCTGGAGCTGTAGATCTCGGATTTAAGTCTAATTTATATGGATAGAAAGTAAAACATAGGCCTACAACTTTCATACGGAGCCTAAGATGTAAAAAGGCCATTTTCAAGTCCAAATTGTAGCAACAACAAAAAAGTTCGAATCTGTCCTACAGCCCGTGCACTGTTCAGTGTTTGGCCCATATCTGGAGTTCTAGAAGTCCAAATGACCTCCATTTGTTTTCCTAGAAAGTTGAGACAATTTCCTATAACTTTCATGTTTTCAAGTGGTTTCAATTCTGATATTATCAATGACGTTTTGGGTAGACAAGAGAAGGTAAGGATTGTCACCAGGTCAAGAGTTGGCCACCCACTCATCAATTAGTTATCAAATCAGTAGTTCCTAATTTTGGCCTATAAAAGGAGGCATTTGCCATGCATTTAGGCATCTTAGTTTCCAGATTAAGATCATGCTCTTGCTTTCTCTCTTTGTATTTTTTGTAATGTTTACGCTTTGCTTTCATTAATATCAAGTTTATGCCTTTCATTTACTTAGTTAACTTTTATCTTATTTATGTTCTTATTTTGTTTATTTATTTTTCTTTCTTTTATTAT